>NC_057408.1:10133862-10433862 GCF_019320065.1 Cervus canadensis
AAAAACTTGCTGAATGAATGAATAAACGACTGCATTGAAAAACAACTAAATATTCTACACCACTTGAGTGCAGAGTCTGGAATGTATCGTTCAGCTTCCAAACAACGATTTATCTATTCCCAACTCTGCCTTGAGCCCCACTGCAGCATGGCACAGGATTCAGAGAAATGTACAACATGTTTCCTGTCCTCAGAGATTTGCCACATGGCCAAGGTCACGTGATCAAGGCCACGTGACCAGTGCTCTTAATAAAATGGAAAAATAGGACTAAAGACTGTAGGGACAGTCATACATGTATTAATCAATCAGACAACAAACTATTAAGAATAGGCTAAGGAACTGAACTATTCACTCCCAATCACAGATCTCATTAAATTCTGCCCTTTTTTCTGAATAATGACTGCAACACTACACAGTTACTGTGAAGTTCAAATAAACCAAAACACACACATACATGTACCCTGCAGATTGCCTGGAATCAGGCAGGTTAACAAATGACATGAATGAATGAATGAATGAATGATGAATGTATGAACAAAACGTCATTTTTTTCCCCAAAATATAACTTGTTAAAACTTGTACAATTCCATGTTTCTAAGTCATTGAACACTCATTTTTTTCCCATATACTTGCTTACTTCTACAATGCTATTCTTTTTTTGCCTAGTATAGCTGAATTAGCTAAACATAACATCCCAAGGATAACAGAGATATTCATCAACATACAGGATTACATATCATGGGAACAAGCAAACCTATAAAGTAACTGACCGCCTTTAGGTAAATATCTACCCCATCAGAAAACTGCTGAGACAATGAACACATCTATGTGTGGTGCTCAGTCACCCAGTCGTGTCCGACTCTTTGTGACCCCATGGACTGTAGCCCGCCAGGCTCCTCTGTCCATGCGATTCTCCCGGCAAGAATGCCGGAGTGGGTTGCCATGTCCTTCTCCAGGGGATCTTCCCAACCCAGGGATGGAACTTGCATCTCCTATATCTCTTGCATTGGCAGGTGGTTCTTTACCACTAGCTCCACCTGGGAAGACCCTTCAACATGTCCTCATTATAAAAATATTATAACTTATTTTATACTGGAAAATTTTTATACTGGAGTGGGTTGCCATGCCCTCCTCCAGGGGATTTCCCCAACCCAGGGATTGAACCTAGGTCTCCTGCACTGTAAACAGATTCTTTACCGTCTGAGCCATCAAGGAAGCCCAATACATGTATACTGATAAACAATTTAAATAGCATACAAGTACCTACTCTGCACTAGTTTCATCTTTATAACTAGTTCCCCGTGACAGGTATCACACCATTCCTACTTTAAAGACAGAGAATTAAGGCACAAGCAGTCTTGGATGACATTTCATAGATCACAAAGCTATAAAATCCCCAGGGCTTAAACGTGAGGGCCAGACACGTCTGTATGAGAATTACTGCCTTGCCCCTCTGCAGCAGCGTGACAGAGGCCAGGTCGTATCACGGGCTTGAGTTTTAGTTTCTTCCTCTTAACACAAGCGCTTCTTCTGAGGCATAAATGAGAGGGTACCTCGTTCAGCGTATCAGGGGCCTGTTATACATGAGAGCGAATTTCCCTGTTCTTCCTCTACTCTTTCCTCTGTGCAAGTGTTCCTTAAATAGCAGTGAGCAGACAATCTCCACCCAAAACAGGCAGTCACAGAAGTCAACTAATATGGACAAAAAAATTTTAAAAATATAGGACCACGCTGAATTCTTTACTACTAAGCAATCAAATCACACTACTGGGGTGAGAAGCATGTATGCACAGATAGATACTTAAAATATCTATTTTCTATTGATGAAATCAGTATCAGAATCTATGTTCACATATTTAAACATAAATGAATGATCAATTTTGCCAACTCAGAGAAAAGGACTTATCTGGGCTATACCTATTCACTGAAGACAGGAGGTATTACTGAATTTAAGTTATTCAGAAGCTAAACAACTGGATTTTTTTTTGGTCTCCAGTAGGAGTCACTATAAACAAGACATTTAATTCATAAGTTAATGTTAGTGTTGAGTTAGTAAATAGATATACATGGATTGTTATAAAGCTTTTTAATAAATGGTGATAGCTTATACCTAAAAAAAAGGGTAGGTGTTTAAAAACCAACTTAAACTGCGATGACAAAAATCCACTTCATTAAAGATTTAATTATCCAAAGGAGGATGCAGACACACATGTACACACACACGCGGACACACAGAATGAGTTTTTCTGATGACCATAATAGGAGACAGCCTTGCAACCTAGCAGTGAACACCAACAAACTGCCTGTGTGGACATTTCTGTACTTCTCTGTATTGACATCTTTAGAATGTAAATTAACTATGTCTGCTAATAAGTGAGGAAGCTTTACTACTTTAAAAAAATTATTTCCCTCAATTGGAATTCCAATTATCTCAAACTTTTTTTTTTGCCTAATACACATTTATCTGGAGAAAACACTTATCTCACATAAATATACTTGTCACATAATTATAAAAATATTTCTCGGAAGTCGGTATTGCATGAAGAACTGAGATAAAGCACAAATCATCTCGGTCGGCTCTGGGGCCAAAACTTATTCTCTTAGCACCATTCAGATTATCACAGGTACAACAATTTTAACTATTTGTATAGTTCAAAGGTAGACACGTTTCATTTGGAAGAGTTTTATCACAGAAGAATATCAAAGTAACACAGACTGGGAAAGCTAAAGCCTATTTGTGGCTTCATCAGCGTCTTCCTATTTTTATCTTAAATTGGCTACTTTTATATGGCTTGGGTTCATAAGCAGACATCCAAACGGTTTATCACATGATCAAGTATTTATTCTCTTCCTGGCTGGTCAGAGAGCTTGTAGTCATATTGACAGCCAAACCATGTGGACTAATTGTTTTTTTTAAACCAGATTTTTGTTCCATAAATATTCATCTTCCACCTTTTTGCGGCAGTATTTCTCTTCAGAAGAAAGAGGAGTTTTCTCATTTTGCTTTAGATGGTATTATAAAAACTCACAGACATACATTGTTTTGGTGACATGCAGCAGTATGCAAAATAAATGCAAAACACTTTCTAACATTCTTGCATGCCGTTAGATCTGGTTAGAGTCATTTTCCCAGTTTTTCACATTTTTCTCATTTCTATGGTAAAGAATACGATGAGTATGTCATTACCCATATGAACATGACATCTCAACAAGCCAGAGATATAAAATAGCACTACCCTTCAGACTGAGAAACATGTATCTAATGTCATGTATGGTACGTTAAAGTGAAACGTACTCAGTGGCAACACCAGAATATATAGATTTTCATGTTGAACTGCAGTGCAAACTGCAACACTTGAATTTAACTGAAGTTTACTTCTTCCTTCCTCAATTTCACGCAAAGACCTGTCATTGCAAAAGTCCTACATTTACCTACTACTAAAACCTCTCACATATTAAATGAAATTAGAAAACGATAGTGCAATTGACACTTTTGATGACTAAAGGAGATATTTTAGTTAAGGAGAAAAGACTTAACATTGGGTTTCTTATTTTTTCCTCAGGACATCAATCTCTCCCCTCTGGGATAAGTGGAAATTTTTCTTTGGGGAAAAAAATTCCTTTATCCTAACCCAGTATGATCCATAGCCAGTCTCCAAGTTTGATACAAAAACAAACCATTTCTATTTTGGTACAATGAGGAAGCATCGCAGTGGACAATATAAAAACAGAGATGGAGGAAGTTGACTCAGATTGCTGCACTTCCTAGATGAGAAAGCGAGGAGGCTTACCACAATCACCTGAATCAAATGAAATAAGACGACAACTGTTTTTTCCGTCAAATTGATGCACGTGTAAAAATTAATTCCCAAAAAGTTAAAGGGGAAATCCTGGGCATGTTTGTTTGCCTGGATGAAGGATTCTGTTTGAGAAATTTTTGACAAAATGGATTGATGAAGCAGACTGGAATCTGGGCACAGGATGTACACAATTTTTTTTAAACATTGTGAATAAATACTGGGCTTCCCAAAGCACTGCTCAATGATTAGAGGGAAATGTGATATCACAATGAAAATCATTTTCATTCTAAACAGAATAATTGTCTGGGGTTTGTTAATAAGCTCCTTTGGAGGTGGGAATTCTAACAACTTCCTAAAGTTTCCAACTGTTGACTACCTTTGCTTGACATCACTGAGCAAGTAGAAGAACGAATTGCTGAGCAGAGAACAAACACTTTTCAAATACTTTAATGACTATCTCTGGTAAACACTCAGTAATCAAAGAGTAGGTAAAAAGAATGAAAAAAAAAAAAAAAGGTTTTAAAAATGGAAGCAAATGACCATGTAAGATTAGCATCCAACACACATCTGTTATTGAAATGACTATTTCAAATTACTGTTTTATAAAGTTTCTGCCTAAAAATATTCTTCTGAGTAACCGGGAACCAGCCCCTTGGAGCAAGAATTAATGACATTTCAAGGAGAATGAGCAGTAGATTTTCCCTCAAGGTTGATTCTTAGCCTAAAGCCAAAGCTGGTCACTGGTCCATTCTTGACCTAAATGTTGGGTTCTTTAATGCCAAATGACCCTGAATTCTAACTACTTAGTTTCAAAACCAAATGATCGCTTCACCTATTAATCATAAGCACTTAAACATCCACCCCACAAATAAACACAGAAATGACCATGAAGAGTCACGTGAGATAAGTTTTGCACCATCATGCACTGGAACAAGTCCTTATAGCAAATTCCCTGAGTAACCCCAGAAGAAATGATTTTAAAAGGGATAAGGTGTAATAAAGGAAAATTCTGAGCTTCCAAGTAAGTGGGAAATTCATAAGCTTTCACTGAACACAAACAGCATTAAAATTAGAACTGTTTGGCAAAAATCTGACACTGATACATTTTGGTTTCTACATGAGGCCAACCAAATCAGGTATAGGTGAGGAGTGCCCCAAAGTTACACAGCAGTGATGATCATACTTCCATTCATTTACAGCTGGGCAAAAACTGGTCCAAAAGGACATCTTCCTAGTCATGGCCAGCATTAGCAGTTAATGGTGCCAAACTGCCGAATCACAGTCCTTACAAACCAGAGGCATGAAAGTTCCCTCCATGTATTTGGACAAGGGGGTCTCCCAAAATGTCAGTCAGTTTTCTGCCTTCTTTGAAAGTGATTACCAAATGCATTTTGAGAATAAAACAACTTAAAATTTGCTTAATGCAAGTCAAAATCTTAAACAGGTCAACTTTCCCATCCTTACCCCAGCTGCTGATTTCCTCTTCTGCAGCATGTGACATATTCTCTAATACCTGCAAGCCATATGTTTTTTGAGTTTTCTTTTTTAGGACTTATATGTTTTGTGAGTGTATGTGTGTGTGCTTAGTCGTGTCTGACTCTTGTGACCCCATGGACAGTAGCCCACCAGCCTCCTCTGTCCATGGGATTCCCCAGGTAAGAATACTGGAGTGGGTTGTCATTTCTTTTTCCAGGGGATCTTCCTGTCCTAGGGGTCAAACCTGCATTGCAGGTGGATTCTTTACTAACTGAGCCACCATAAATAGGTTTGTTTGCTTTTACAAATGCCAAATATTATTCAGCTTTGAAGGGTAAAGGCAGGTTCTCAACAATGTAAATCAAGCTGGTGGTCAAGCCAAATTTATAATTCAGGTCTTCTGCCATTCCATTTCTTATCATGTGCCATGCTTCTCCACTCATTAAAAAGTCTAAGCACCAACCTACTCAACCACCTATACCAGTGCTACCATGTAAATCCGTATGTATATGTGTGGTGTACAAGGAACAGGAAATACAGTAAGAGGTCAACACCTATCCATTTTGTACATGGCGTATGTCCTTCCAACTTGCTCGCTATGTTGACCAACTTACACTTTCTTTAATAAAAATAAGTACACTAAAAAAATAAAAATGATTTGGCCCATAAGCTTTCTCAGAGGTAAACATTTCTGTATTGACTCAATCTTAGCATCACTACTAAACAAATGCCAGTATTTTACGATAAATGATTTTTAAACAGAAAAAAAGTTTAAACAATTTTTAATTGTATTTTTACTTCTTTTAACGACTTCCAAATTTTTGTTTCTCCAAACAGGTATGTGGGGATGAGACCGCCATCCCCATTACCTGTCATCCTGTCCTTATTAAAATAATGTGGAGGTCAAAAACCAAGATGTTACTTCAAGTTCCGGCTTTATCTAAATCTCAGTTTCTTTATAAGTAAATATGTTTCAAATAAATAAAGTGTTAAATTGTGATCACAACAGTTTTTTCCCCAACTTAAAAATTCTGGGATTTATGTTTTTATGATAATGAGATATCTCTGAATAATCAAGCCCTGAAAATAAAGAGCTCGTCAAAAGTTGTTTCTGCAGTTAAACAAGCTAAAGCACAACAACAAGGAAGAGATACACAGAAGATGTTAGAAACTCAGTCACTACCTGTCACCTCTTTCTTCATCTGCCAGATCTGTAACTCTCAGTCATCCAGAATCAAATTCTGTGGTCACTTCCAGATAAGGACCATTCTAGAATGTACGGCTCTCCAGCAAAGTTTAATGTCATGAACTGTAGCTAAATAAATCATGCACCTACTTATTGCCCCCAATACTATAGATTTTTAAAGAGTAGAGTAGAGATTATGATTTAAATTTCTTTGCCTTCCCCTATAACAATGTTATCTGTCCATAATAGGAGCGCAAATCCATTTTTGCTCATTGAGTGAATGAGGAACAAAAAGATTTATTTCCTTCCTTTCCACAGTGACAGAAATGATCAAGTCTAGGGTTGTCAGAGAAACACATTATAGCCAGCTGTAACTTCACTTTGAGAATAAATCAAGTCTTCACGAAATGGAAAAATGAGGATGTGATTAGACAAAAATTTTCATATAGAGCTATATCTACATTATACTGATAAAACACATACACACACATGTAACCATGATGAATTGTTTCCCCAGTTTTCAAATGTTTTAATGATTGTTTTTTATTTCATGAGCCTGGCCTTTCCTTCACCTGGATTATAAACTGCTGAAGATTAGGGATGGACAAAGTTTTATTTGCTGGGTTGGCAAAGAGCATATTCACTTACACATACACTTCACAGAAGGGGGCTTGGAGGATCTAATTTATCTCCCTTTCTCTTGAGTAGTGTGGCTATTTTCTCAATGGAATAATTAACCGTGCCAACAATATGCCAAAGATATAAAAATGGATACATGCATTGTCACTTTTGAGAGGTGATACTGTTATGCCACCTCGGAGGTGCGATGCAGTCTCCTGTTTGTTTCATGTATTTAGTTTTTCTTGGCAAGTCCTCCTTAACTTATTTAACCTATATTCTACTTTAAAATGTCTTTTTATAAACATTTTCTTAGAGGGACGACATATCCTCTGATGGCTAGACGTTATTTCCTAATGACGTGGAGGCAAACAAAACAAAGAAGCAGGTGCTTTCCATGTCATTTCCACATATTTAACTTTTTTGTTGTCCTTTCCAACACATTCCATTTAACCAGATTTTAGACATGACAAAAAAAACTTTGAAAGATGTTATTTTGTTATATTGTTAAAAATATGCTGATAAAGAAACTTGCCAACAATTACAGTGAATCTCAGAGTTGATTTGACCTTTCTACTATATATTGCCTTGTTACCAGGGCCTGTGTGATTACATCAGTTGTTGAACTTTTAAGAGCCAGAGTCTCTGTATCTTAATGCTCACAAGGTGAATCAGCGATACTGGCTCCTATGAAGCATCATGAAACGAACTCTTGCTTGGAAAACTATTTGTGGCCACTTATATACTTACATAAATCTTCACAATAGCAGGGACTCTGGTGCACACTGCACTTTCCAGGAAGCCTGGCTCTTAGTAGGTGTGCAGTAAATATTTGCTGAATTTTTAAATTTGATACTTGAACAGATTCAAAGCTAAGTGGGTACACAATGATACACAGTCATCAATCGTTTCCCACACCTGTTGGCTGATGTCAGATGGGGAGTTATAGACTCCTCTTGACAATATGATAGAAATTATATACTCTCTGTCTCAAGTTGCATCTTTGAAGACTGGAATTCTGTTGATTAGAATCTTAAGAGAAAGGTACTAACATTTTGTAAAGACTGGTTTAAAATATACTTGAGATCTGGATACACATAAGTCATATCTTTTATGAAACAAGCTTATTGACATCTACCTAAAACTTTACTAAGTATATTTAGACAGTTAATACACTTTTGACGTTCTTAACTAAGATGAAGGTTTTCAGGAAGCATCTTTGAAAGTAAGTTATCACCTTAGTTGTTTGTACCTTTTAAAAAAAAGTTTTGTAACTTAATGATATCATCACAGACACCTCATAGCAATGCAACAGTTAACAATCTGTCCGGGTCTCCTTTTAAATTGCCAATTTTCAGATGTTTGGAAGGAAAATGCTAGAATTTTAAATTTGCTATGCAGAGTTGTCTGCAGAGATGCAAACTTCATTTATCTCCCTCTTTATATATTTTTCTTTCTGAAAAATTTTTAAAAGGCTAAGTCATTTTGAACCATACACCGCAGGGAAACAGATTGCTTTAATACTCAAGAGATGTTTTATCTCTATTATCTATGGCTCTTGCTGAAAAAAAAAAAAAACAACAACCCCAAAACACTTCTACTCACCTCCACATGTCCTAATATATCTTAATTTCTTTGAATCAAATGCAGGTGCTTCATTTTAAATGGTGGTCCAATGACTGACATTTAAAACCCAAAAATCTTGGTAAGTGGCTACAATGCTTAATGTTGCCGGCATTCACGGCGCTTGTGCCATGGGAGCAAACTGGGGCCACGCCATCCTACTGTGCAATACGTTTAATCCGAACCCTGTAATCTTCACTGTGATTATCCATTTTGTCATCCTGAAGGCTGCAACTTCCCAGGAAAGTCGGGATAGTGACTGCGCTTTATTTTCCAGTGAAGATTGTTTCTGTGCTCTGTTGTTGAGTTGGGAGCACAGCTGTGCAAAGGAGTTTCAATGTACCAAAGGGTGGTAGGAGAATAATCAGCTCAGAACTTCACCTGATGAGTTCACAAACCACAGGCTACACAAAAAGTATATGAACTCCTCGAGCACCACGATCACTTACGTGACTTTTAAACTGGATCTGTGTCAAGTAGTAGTGATTGATGCTGACCTCAAGGATACTTTTTTCCCCTTGTTTTACCCAATATACATAGCCACAGACAAGGACTGAGCCTAATTTCATTTTCCAGCAGTAACTAGCATGTTATTTGTGTTTCACAAGTGAAATGGTCATTGTAGGGACAGAGCTTCAACTGCTCATTCAAATCAAACCATAATACTAAGAGCATTATCTTCAAAAAAAAATAACGGCTTGATTTAGTAAAAACATTCTTAATAATAAAAACAATAAAACATCCTAAATCATACTCCACATACTTTAAACAGCCTGAAATAACTTTTATTAATAGCACGTAAGTCTTGTATTCATAATTGAGTCTTCAGAGTAAATGGACTATTTAGGTATATTCCGATGAATTATCACAGGAGAAAAGGATCTGTCATTATTTCTAATCAAAATCTCCAAATACATATTTCCAAGATAAATCAAAATGGACCTTAATAAAAGGATTAAAAATCATGGGCTAAGACAGCCAGCCTAGGGAAAAAAAAAATCATTTCAGAAAAAAGGCAACAGTGTAAAAGCTCTTGGCTGCTTAAAATGAGTTTTAAATGAATGAAGGGGGCAGTGCCTGCACCCTTTTAAAAGTGAAAGTGCATACTTCAAAATAATAATTCAGAATTAAGTAACTCTTACTAGTGACTTATCAAGTTGAATTCATAAATGATGACCTGGCTAACTCAGAATTAAAATGATTAACAGTTCAAAACAAACCACTGCCTGTTCTAGAAAACATCTTAAATCTGACCCTAGAGAAAAGTTATTACTTCCTAACACCTTTCTTCAGGCAGAGGCACTCAGTTTCCATTGTCAAAAATATCCATTTAAATGGGTAATAGCCAAATATATACTGATGAATTATTCAGATTTCTCAAATGTCGGGGCAAAAGGAAGATTTAGCAAATTGGTACTATATTTTCAGTTTAATTATAAAATAGATTCTTAGGAATTAAAAATAATGTCTTAGAAGCAGACTGAGGCCCAGATTTGGCCACTAAAGGCTGTGTGACGCTCTTGCTGAAAGACAAGAACAGAACAAACACATCCTAGCAGAGTGTGCCGGCCACAATGGTGGGACTTACACCCAGGGAAACCTGTCCTTAATTTATCCCGTCGTGTGTAGATTTGGCAAGAATCTCCAAACATCATTTACATACCATATGCCCTGAATTACCTAGGCACAATGGCTGTGGATAAATATGATGTTTCAGGTCTGTTTGCTTCCTTTTATAAGTTTTGCAGCTTTCATTTCATTTTTCTCTTTACTGAACAATTGAATGCAATATTGTGTGCTGCATTTGAGTGTTTTGCTAAATCAATAAATAGTTCATTGTGCTTTGTGATTAGAAAAAAATGATCTGAGGTAGGCAACCAGGAGGTATTTATTCCTCCTAAGCAAAAATCAAATAAAGGAAATGAGCTCTTTATGCTTTGCACTCATTTTAACCCTCGTCTCCTTACCAGGCATAGAAATTCGAGGCATTCAACAATTAAATAGATAGAAATCAAACATTATGACTTTTGTGGAATGTATAATATTGGTCAGCAAGTTTTCATGTTTAAAAGGGATCCCTGAAAACAGATTCTTGGTAATTCCTGCATCTGTTCACCTTATAATTAAAAGGCATTATTACTGCTTGTGCCTTAGTTTACCTCATTCCCAAGAATGGTAATATCACAAACTCAGTAATATATGTCCAGATTCTCACACTAAATTTAAAGTCAGGTTGATAAAAATGAATACTTAAACCAAAAAGATCAATAGCCTAAAAAAGTCTTGGAGCAGAACTACGTACATATTTTTTGTTGTATACTATAAATTTGACTGTATAAACTTCCAATTAAAAATGACATTCACACCATCATTTTTGATAGAATTTTGCACAGTAGGAATACTCATTAATGCAGGGTAATACAGTGTGATAAGCAGCTTAGACATCAAAATAGAAAAAAAATGCCAGTTGGTCTACTCTTTACATGAGTAAAATGAAACTTAAAATTTTAGATACCTGAGGAATTAATTAAAAAGAACACTTATTGGCATATGTATTTTTTTTAACTATGTCAAATCAAGAGCATCCATTCTCTAGTCAGTTTCTACTAGTGGTCTCATAAAAACACAAACACACAAAAATACTCATCCCATATTTGATGATAAAACATTAAATGCATTACAATATTCAAAATGAAATAAAATGTAATTTAAATAATTTTACTCATCCTACAAGTACCCTCCTAAAGAGAGTGTGTATCTATATATATTTATATACTTACATATTTTTAAATCATTTAATATGAAAGTTTCTGAAATATCTGGATTCTTTTCAGCTTTGGTAAAAAGAGGGGCAGAAGCCCATTAGCTACAAAGTGTGGGCACCTGGGTCATTTCTTGATCTTACACTGGAAAATACAAAGTGGTTATATAATTCTCAGTAAATGGCAGAGGAGTGTGCATATACTAGAAGAGAAAACAGGTAAAAGACAATGCAGTTATTTCAGGATCCTACAAAATAATCTGCTTTCTTTAGGGGGCAAGGAAAGAAAAGCTACCCCTTGAAGAGCGGCAATGAAAGGGTTAACAGACATATGCTGTATAATTAGGAGATGCATTAATGATTATGAATAGTAAATGATTTGCTGCAAAGAAAAAAAAATTTTAGTCAAAGGGACATGTACCTATCTTACATGTTTATTAGTAACTGTATATAACTAGAGAATTCTGCTATTAAGAATCTTGCATTATTGGTATAAATACTTCCAAGGGTACATCAAATTGTAATCTTTCATACGACATCCATCAAACCAGGCTGGAGATTTTGACAAACATTAAACACAGTAAGGAGGCAATTATGTATGCATGATTTAATCTGCAACTAATTAATATGCAAATTTATTCATATGTTAGTTACTAAATTAAAAATGCAAAGAAGCCCTTATGGTGATTCTCGAAATTTTGCACAAACAGAACATTTAAAATGTAAGAAAAATGAAGTTTTTTAGAAACCTATAACACACTTTTAGTGTCTCCAGAACCTGTTGCATTAAGACTCAAAAAAAATGCGTGTTTAAATACTAGATAATAATTTAAAAGGTGTGCTAATTTTATGTGAGAATGTGGGAACAGAAAGGTTAATCAGAATTCTCTCGAACTCTTAAGAGATACACTCTAATTACCAGACAAATGCTATTCTATTTCTAAGCTTCCGACCCTGCTTTTAGGGTTGTCAAAAGTTGGTCATCTTACTGATATCTAGTACAAATGGTTAGGGGAATAAACAGTATAAGAAAGCAACTAGATATACTGAAAATTCCAGGGTAACTCGGAGCCCATTTGGTGCTCACTAAACACACAATTCACTCAAGATGGCAACTCGCTCTTTTCGCCTTTGGGGAACAGCTCTTTGCAAACAGAGAAATTGGAGGAAAATCTTGAGGGAGCCTAGAAATTCCCCCCAACTCTCTTCCGAATGAATCCTTCAAAGAAAATAATGCCACTAACCTAAGAGCCACCAAAAAACATTAGGTAACTTCCTCTGAATTCAATCTGGCTATTTCAGCCCTGCGTTTTCCAGACAGTCCAAAACTGATTCGAATCTCTGATGGGAGAAGAGGGATGTGGAGTCGTGTGATTTAAAAATATCTTTGGATGTCTGCATACCGGGGAATATCCATTCAAGTGCCTATTTTATCCTTTGGCACCACAGCCTTCTGCGAGCATCTGATTTCCCGGTGATTTCCTAGTGATCAGCAGCGAGATTTTGTGTGGATCACCTCTGATCTGATTACCTTTCGCATCCGCAGTCCGACGGGCCATGTATGCAGCTCCGGGAGCTGGCACTGGGAACAGCTGTAGTGGCCTCAAGAAATCAACGCAAGTCAACTGTATAAGGAAGCACAATAGACGCATCTACAGCTCTTCCTAGGGCACTGAACCCTCACCCACGTTAGGGGGAAAAAAAGGAAAAATCGCCATCAGTCTCATCGCTGCCAAGTGACACACAAAAAGGAAGTTAGCCATTGGCTGTTACTTTTATTCACAGTCTGACTCTGATCTCCCAGCTTCCCTCAGCCCCTTCAGATGCCAAGCGGGCTACAGCTTGCCCATTTCATTTCGACCACAGCAGCCAAAAAAAGCAGTGCCCCACGGTGCAGCGACAAGCAGTCTGTTTTGATATTAGTACCCCAGTATGCGCTGGGAGACAGTCAGATGTCCCCAAACTATGTGGCCTCCCTGGAGGGACCCGGTCCCGGCCTTCCCTGGCCGCAGAGATGCTGAGCCTGCCACAAAGCCTCCGCTTTGAAAGCACCGGGGCAGGAAACGCACCCTCCGCGGGACTCAGACAGAAATGGCGGGGAGGGAAGACTCCTGCCCTCCAATCCCACACTCGTGTCTAACTGGAAATATTAACAGCCTCTCCCCACTGCCTGCCAGCCAGCAGACGGGAGCGCAAACCGAATTACGTAAGGAAAGGAGTCCTTTTCTTATGTAACTGAATCTTCGTAGGGGATAGTAAGGAAACATCAGATTTTCTTATTTTTCTCTCATAAAAGAAAGAGGTTGACGTGGGGGTTCAGACGAATGGTTCCCGCCCCCCATTAATTCTCAGAGAGGTAGGAAAATGATAATAAAATCCTCCCTTTCGGTCCCCCAGACACTCTGCTCCCTCTGCTCAATGTACAGACTCTGAGTCTAACCTGGTATAACCCGGAATGCACCTGGGGTGTGCTCACTCTCTCCAGCCTTAATACATCATGCTTTTTAAGGTCTGCAGTGAGGCAGCCTCAGGTGGAGGGGCTCCATTCCTGGGTATTTCAGGAATCTGAGAGGAACCTGAGGCATGTTTAATTTGTACAGGTGACTCAATTTTGGTTGTGACCAGAACTGAACATAAAGCTTTTAAAAAAGCCTCAATGTACACATTTATGCATTCATTACACAGTGTTAAATCTAATTTGTTCTTTTTACTGTCACAGGAAGCACATGTTTAAAGCAATCTGTTTCCTCATGTGAATGCTTTCCTGTCTGTTTAAAAAAAAATTGCGACACACTTTACCCTGAGTAACCAAGAGGTGATCATAAATATCCCTAAATAGCATTAAACAGATATGAAAGACATTAACACTTTCAGAATGCCAAAGTAGTATTAAAAAAAAAAATTCTAACAGATGCTCCTAGGTCAAAAAGTGAAATGTGTGTTTCCTGAAAAAACACTCTCATCAGAATCATAAATGAACTGAGGAGGGGAGTGAGGTGTTGCTGAGCAAACCAGGATCCTTTTGGTAAGGAACTCAGCAACCCATTGCCAAAGTGCACTTGCCATAAAAAGCCCAAACTGAAGTGGAAGTTTGATGAAAACCAGTATCCTCTGCAATCCACAAGGTGGCAACGACTACAGCTGAGAGGCGACCCAGCGGGGTCTCTCCCACTTCCCAGAGAAAGGTTCTGTCTCTGGAAACCCAGGCATGAGCTCTGCTCTGGAAAACCAGGAAGAGGTCTGGCCCAAAGGGACCTTTCCTGCAGCGTGTTACATGGGGCCTGGCTTTGCTGGACACTGAAGTTGGCTGGGAAGAGATGTTTGTTGTGAAATGTATCGGTCATCTCTCTCTCCTCCACCCTCTTTAGCAGATTTTTTTTTTCCCCTTTAAATGCAAGAATTCAAGAATCAGCCCTTAGGAAAAAAAACTGTTCTAGGTTTCCCACAGCTCACAAGAAAAAATACTACCCCCCTCCCCACCAAATGAATTCAGCAACGGCATTGAGAAAAAATGCATTACTAGGCAGCAAAGGGCAGAACCCCCCAATTCTTTGATTTTTCCAGAAAACATCTGTATAAATAATCCTGCGTATTGTTACAAATGGACGTAGACGTCCTGAACAAATGGAACTCTGTCTTACTTTAGAAGAGAAACACACTGCCACGCATACCCACCTAGCCAAGAACCTCCGTCTTCTCAGATGAAGCCAGAACCCCCGGCCTGACTTCCTGTGAGTGCCACCACCAGCTCTGCAAGGGGAGACCAGGGGCATCACTCGGGAGCCCTGCTTCTGGTCGCTTGCAGGATGACGCTGATGGAATAAGAAATAAGAAGCATGTATCTCCTTATCACTTAGAGGCAGGGCTGATTTAGGCATAAACAAATTACTGGCAGGGAGAATCATGTTATGAAGACTCTGTCATCTTGGCCTAACGTCCTCTTCCAAAAGGGAAAAGATGGGGAACATCCTTCCAACACAAACTCTGCAGAGCGGTTTAGTCGATGACTAAAAAGGCTGACAAGGTGTCTCTGACTGATGGAGATACCATTGTGAGGACAAAGAGATAGAGAAAGTGCTTGAAGTGTTTCCTCAGTTCAGAAAAAGCAAGTGGTCTCCAGCAGGTAGATTTTTTCTGAATGCACTTGAGACACTGGCCTCAGTCTCCATTTAACACGCAGGAGGCTGCAGGGTAAAAATCTGCTCTAGCGCAGGACGAATTGGGAGGCTGGGACTGACATATACACACGACTCTGTCTAAAAGAGATAACTCATGGGGACAGACTCTATAGCACAGGGCACTCAGTGCTTTGGGGGGACCTAAATGGGGAAGAAAGAGGAAAAAGTGGGGATGCATGTCTACAGACAGCCGATTCACTCTGCACAGAACAAAGTAAGACACCATGGTCAAGCAACTAGAGTCCAGTAAAAATTTTAAAGAGAAAAAAAAAAAAAACCTTCTTTAGTGTCTGAAGAAAGGTAGTTACTCTGTCGCTGACAATGCATTGCCAGGGCTTATCATGAATATCATTCGCTGTCATAATTTCTAGATACCTACAATGCATCAAGCATGCTCTAAGCACACTGTATGTATTTTTATAATTTATCACCATATCCTTAGGAGGGATGTATATTTTCCCCATTTTCCAGGGAAAGAGTCAAAAATAATGACATCATATGCCCAGAGCCAGGTAGCTAGTCACTGGCACAATCAATTAAAAAAAACCAGGTGATCAGATTCTGTGCTCTTAACCAGCAGATGATACTGTTTCTAGTAGAGAAATCCTACCCTGGAATATCTGAATATTCTGGATGTGCCCGGGCCAAAGTTGTGCATTATAACCAGTGACTTAAGAGGTACTGAGGGTCATTCTACAATGAGATGAAACTTCTGAATATTCAGTTTATTCCAGATTGTCAAATATTTGCTAAATGAGCCAGGTTGCAGAAAGTTTCTGGTCCACAAAGTGTTCCGAACAGCTACAGCCTCATGGATAAGGACGCAGACAGAAACCTCAAGGGCAGACTGCCAAAATGACTATCCCAGCTCTGCCACATCCTGGCTGTGTGACCCTGGGCATGTTTCGTCACCTCTCTGCGCCTCTGTTCTTCTACCCCCAAATAAACAGTAGTGCCCATCTCATTGTATCTGTGAAGGAATATGATTTAACAGATGCAAAGTGCTCAGTGTCTGGCACAGAATAAACACTAGGTTAAGGGTCTGTTACCAGTACACCAACATCAACTCATTCAGCAGGCATTACATCTATGTATTTTCTAGACCACAAAACAGGCTTGCGACCTAACCAAGGCCACTAAGTGAGTAAGGAGGGGACGTGAGACACTAAAGTAGGAAGATTTCTAGTGGCGTCATTTGTACACGACTCTACCACTTTATTACTGTATTCATTCAATGGAAATATATTTCTAAGTAATATCCAGAAAGCAATGAGTTGAGTTTCTGTGACACAAAAAAGATGTACATAAAACAAGAAAGACCTTTACTCTCTCCAAGGTGGTTACAAGTGAGTAAAAGGGATTCAGCTGCTCCATGAAAAACCTAAAGGACAAAACATCCCTGTGTCACACTGTGTGATTTTATTTTTTGAATGTACAACTTTCTCAAAAGGCCAGACTTTCTGCTCTTTTTAAAATGCTAAGGTCATTCCCCAAATTGGGCTGTGAGTGACATTACACTGAGAATTTCCCTAAACACCAAGGACCTTAGTTGTGAAGCTTCGCAATTTAGATAAAGGATACTCTGAAGAGAAAGAACTGTTCAACAATACATGGCATGTCTGGCTTTTAGCTTAGTTGCGGAAATGCTTTGAATAAGTATAAGTGAAGAAAGAAGTGAATGAAGGAATGAATGAATGGATGAAAACTTCTAAAAATGACTTTTCCCCTCCCACCTGGGTGCTCCCAGTTTATTATAGGGTTCCGCTTAACAGCTAGATTGCTGATGTAATTTATTAAAGGGAAAACAAAATAGCATTGTTTCTAAAATACTTATTGGGGTTTGAATCTTCTAATTCCAACTGTATCTGTCCATAATAAGTATGTTTGATTCTATTCTCTTTTGCCCAGCACTAGCGACTAAGCTACAGATTATATGTGACAACATCTCATACATTTAAAAATAAAATTCACATAAAGGCACTCTATGAGGACTCCCTAGGTTTTGCCACTGAAATTTCACTCACGAAGCACAGGCCTTACTATTAAATAAAATGTAAGTGGCAGAATGTGTACCTTTTTATTATACAACAATACTTTCAAACAGCATAACAGTTATAGAAATAGGTTTATTTCCTATTTAGCTTCATGGCTGAAAACATTCAAACTGATTCAACAAGTCTCCATCACCAGGCCATGAATATTCTTTTACACTCTCAGCTTCAGGAGAGATGACACATGAGTTAAACACTGTTGCATCCTTAAACAAATTTATTTTTATCTCCTCTGCTAACATCTCAGGCTATTACACTTTCCTATCATAAAGCCCAATTTTTATACTCCACTTATTATTGAATTATTTTGCACTTCAAGTTCGTTTCATAATGAGCAAGCCAGAAAATATTATTGTACCCTGGGCTTATACACCTGAGCACCTGTGAAACAGCCGAATTCCCCAAACAGGGTTACTCGAAAACATTACCGCCAAGAATCAGCCACCTACTTGAAACTGCCTTCTCATAGCAGCTAATGATATAATGATATACTGTGCCAATCGGTAGAATGAAAGCCATTACAATATTATTATAAGTATAATCCAGGAGGCATATTTAGAATGATATGGGCTGGGAGGGAGGAAGCTGCTGGAGACAGTTAGGAACTCTGTCTCAGATGATATCAAAATAATTGTTCCCAAATAGCATTATTCTAAAATCCCTGGATGGGAACAGCAAGTGGTGATAGTGACGGGTCTTGTATGTGCATGGAAGGCAGGTACCGCAAGAGTCGTTTTTCTGAGAAAACCTGTCTTTCTAACATGAGTCCATGTTTCACAAAGGACATGCTCTTTCATCACCAGGGCTGAAAAATACAACTGATAGAGAAAAACACACCAAAATGTTCCCTTTATACTTGGCCATGAAGGGAGCAGCAGAATACAACATTCCCATTCTTCCGTGACACTGAGCACTCAAAATGAATGCAGTGAGATGTAACCCACGCACAGACCCTCCTCTGATCACTCCAGAAGTAAACGCTTGTGGATCAAGTTTCAACCCTAGCAGGGTGTTTATGATTAACTCCTCAGACGACAAAATTAGACTCGAAAGACAATAGTGGGTGTCTCTGCAGCACAGAAATGGAATTCTTAAAAGATTCATTTCAAAATCCCATTTGCACATTCTCTCAGAATTCAAATCGGTATTTCTCCCTGAAACTTAAAATCACCCTTATTTCCAAGCCTGAAATTTTCCAAACTGCAGACTCTTCTGCACTACCTTCACTTCTCTGAAGAGGGAGTATAGGCTCTAGAAAAGCAGAAAACTCAAACAGCTCTGCACCTATGCAACAGCTGCAACCAAAAAAAAAAAAACAACCCACAAAACACCCAGAATCATTCACATGCTGCTTGTTTTGAGATAAAATAACGGAGTACTTACAATACAAACTTTGCACTGAATTTTAAGAAAAGCTCTCATTCCTTTGAAAATGAACATGTTTGTGTACAGACACACACCCTGGGACAGTTAAGACCAAGGCTAAGAATCTCATGCTATTGCTTTGAAACACAACTTTATGTTCAGTTTAAGAATTCAGTGCAATTTATGGAAAATAAAACAACACAGCAAGTGTCCATCAACAGCCTGATACAATCTAACCTGCCTTAAGAAAATAAAACTTCACTGTTTTAGAAGAGATTATAACTTTTGGGATTGTTGCTACGTATTTGTTCTAAGAGCATCTTATTTAAAATCCTCCAAATTCGATCTGACTTTCATTCGCAACTTTCAAACAAAAAATTTAAAATTGCTTGAAGACAAGACACACCTTGAAAAAGCAGAGTTGTCAGTAATTGGTGGTGATGGTGGGAAAGGCGCAGAAAGAAAATTCCTCAATGTTAGAAAATCAACAAATGTTTCAGTCGAGGAAATATTAAAAGTTTAAAAGATGATGCTCAGCCAAATAACAGGCCAAGCATCTCTATTATTCCACAAACATAAAATAAAGGTACTTGAGCCAGATTCTGCAGAACAAGTTTCTATAATTTCCGAACACACGCAAGCCTGTCATAATTCTCTCTCTAGCCTTTCCAGCAGCCTTACAGTAGTTTCTTAACTTCTTAATAATTAAACCACTCAGAGGAAGCCCAAGACTTCACTGCAAAATATACTCTTCAGTGAAGGTGATAATGTAAGGTTAGAAATCACAGTTGCCTGAAATATATTTCTCTTTTCTCAACAAATGAGTCCAGTTCTACACTGAATGCTATTGTTCCAGTTGTTGAAATTTCAACAGAAATCTAAGTGGGTGAAATACTGAAAACTTGGTTAAAAAAGAAAAATAGATGAAGGTGGGAGGGGAGACACATCACAGGTGCCACCTCAGAAGAGCTTGCTTAGTAGGATAGTCAGATAAAGCTGGCTGAGAAGGCAGCCCCATGGTGGAGAAAGCTGATGGCTGTGTCTTGTGAGTCTTTCAAGCACACATCCTTATCCTCTGTAAGGATAATCCGAAGAGATCAGAAATACACAAACCTTTCACCCATAGTTAATTGAAGTATTTTTCTTCTCCCTTACCTTTCTTCTCACTTTATATTTAAGATACACACACATCAGAAGACACCTTTAAAAAGGCAAATTTAAAAGGGGCAGAATTGGATTTCAAGACAAGGAGGGCAGTGGAAGAGAATCCTTATGATTCTGAAATTCCAAACAAAAATATATAAACCTTTGAGCAATCTCCTGAGACACTGGAATGCCTTATGGGATAGATGTTGTCTATTTGGATGAATTTGAAAGGCATTCAAAATTACTTTTCATGGAATAAAAACCCTCAATGTAAAGTTAAATATAGAAATTCTCCTCTGCTTGTTTCACAACCAGCAATTCAAAGAAAGCACAACTTCTATAACCTATAACTGCAGGGGAAAGGAGAAAACTGCCTTTCACAGAAAACAAATAAATACTTCTTTTGTGATGAGTATTTTTGTGACTTTCAAGGTGCTTCCCAATGTCATGTTACATATTCTGTGTCAATTCTGTGAAAAATACTTTTGTCCTGTTTGGAATGATTTACTTGCATTATCCTTCACCTTCTTTCTGTCTATACATTTTCATAACAAATAAGCATAATTTAAATAACCACACCTCAGACATCAATATCATTAATTGGAAATAGGCACTTTAAGTTTAAAGGTAACTATTGTGAGCTGTCTAATATTTTAATGTGAACACCTACAGTTAAACTTTTTCACAAATTATCTGCTTCTCTAGGAATGATCTTTAAGAAGCCTCCCCCCACCTTTTATATCTTGTCACACAATTGGCTTCTTCTAGACTTTTCTAAATAGGATGGAACCCAGGTGGCTGACACTTAGTTCACTTTAAAATCAACATAAATTTTATTTTAGCAAAAGCTGTATTATCACTCAAATTAAAATTTTGTTCTCATGAAAAAGCATCATTATGATTTCCCTGAAATCAATTTCAAAAGTCGTGGGGGAAATTAAGTGTTTTAAGTACTGAGTTTTTCAATTACATATATATGTATATGTATATATAATTTCTTGGCTTCTAATAAGAAAGAAACAATTGCCAAGTTCTCTTTTAAATTGTGATTTCCTCAAGCATTTGAGAAAAAAAACTTATCTAAAAATATCTTAGGATATAAACTCAACATCATGTTTGCAACCTTCAAAAATGAAGGTTTTTATATAATGGAAAATACTGAGAACAGTTAATGCTGTGAGCATTATACAACTTTTCCTGTTATTTCTAAAAATCTCTTCTGTAAAATAATGTCTCATCCAGATTTAAAGATTTTATTTTGCTTAAGAAGTCTACCCTTAAAAAAAACTGGTTAACCTGGTCTCTCTCATGCACATTGAGTCTTTATTTTTCAAGTCTACCTAAGATTAACTTATATCTCACATTTTCTTGGAGGGTCCAAATTTTATTTCAGATTCTTTACCATAGATGAGATTGCTTTCTTTAAAATTCATGTGTTCATGTATTTCTGACCACTTACAAAGTTTGTTAGATCTTTCTGAATTTAAAAGCAAAAACCAAACCAAAAATCAACTGCAATTTAACACAGAAAATAGACTTTCTTAAAAAGTACAGTTTGGAAAAAAAAAAAAAGATAGCCTGTAATAAGAGAGATTATAGACTGTTTCTAAAGATAAAACTTCATATTTCCAGAGAATTCTGAAGTTCCAAGGATTCCAACTGAGGATGTTAGTGAGACTGTCACTAAATTGGATTAGAAATGGAGATAAATTCCACCAATATTTGAAGTAGAAGGGTTGGAGCTGTTAATATAGTTTCTGGTTACAAGTATATCATTTTGAAACAGGTCTTATGTGTTTACATTTTGGTGGGTACACTAAAGTTTCTGAAAGACAATGTCCTTTGTGTCTGTGTTTTTCCTGTGTGTTTGGAAAAAGATATTTTAAAACAGCAACACATTAAAAAAATTTTTTTGCTTTCTAGATTTTAATGCTTCCATGTTAACTTCTAAGAATCACGGGCCATTTTATCCAAAAATGTGATTCAAAGTGATATATTTTTCTCTGCACGAATCATGACTCAATATGTAGGATGATTAGGCTACACAAGATAGGAAATTTGCTGGACAGCGCAGTAAAGTGGAAAAATATTAAGTTTAAGATGATATATGTTTTCAAAAAGAAAAACCGAGATGTGGAAATCAAACAAGTTCACAGGCAGATGTGAGAAATTAGGCAAGATAAATCCTTGCATCCACAAAAAACAAAGCTGTATTGTTAAAGTCCTATCCAAAGATGAGGGCTATCAGAAATTGAGATGTGGCTGAAGAGGGCAACATACTAAGACGAGACAAGAACACAAAAATGTTCCGCAGTACTAAGCAGGGCTCTTGTGGGCAATTAGGTAGCTGTCAATTTCACACAGCTTCTCCTTTAAGAACACATCACCCCAGCCCTTAACTATAGGCCTCTGTTCTCCAAGGGGACAGACTCCCTTCCCGCCACTGCGCCTGTGCACTGCGACCCTGCAGGCTGGCTCGCCCGCCACCCTATCACTGCCATGCTTCCACAGTGACTCAAGGTCTCCGATGCAGCGCACAGTGCAAACACAGCCAAGGAGCCTGCCAGGTCCATGACACGACGTTGGGCCGGGCTTCTGTTTTCTCTCTCCCACAGATGCTGCAGTTATTTTCAAGAACAGGGCCAGGCCAGCCCCTCACTCTCTCGATTTCCTGTGAAGATCCAGCCTAATGGCAGCAAGAGAGAAGCCCGGCTTCTGTCCCGAGTCGTGCCATAAATAGTATCTGATTACAGATGTCACCACTTAACATTTTCCTTTATGGTAAGGAAGAGGAAGGGCCCATTTCGAAAAGGAGGGGAAAAAAGTGAGTTGATGGAACAGATTGTGACAGATTTATTAGTATTTATCATGGTAAATATGTATTGATGAAAACATATAAATGTATTTATCCAGTCATAATCACTCCAAAAGAAACCTTTTATTATCCCCAATTTTTTTCTGTCATAAAAATATTCATAGATATCGAAGTAAGTTTTAGAAGCATCTTTTTATGGGATAAATAGTCATAATTTTATTTGAGGACTGCAGATACAGAGATACAGATCTACTGGAGCAAAAGTGTTACAGTATCTAATACAGATCATCTTTTTAGATGAAACTGAAATATTTATTTTATTCAGTGATAAGGCATGTGGATTCTGTTATCAGTAATAAGCAATCCAATTCATACAACAAAGCTAATATAAACTGAGCTAAACTGCTATTAAAAGAGGGCTGAGATTTGTTGAAGTAATGACAATAAACAGATGACTAGATTCTAAAATCAACCAAACTGCCTTCTTCTTGCTTAA
Source organism: Cervus canadensis (assembly GCF_019320065.1). Taxonomy (NCBI): domain Eukaryota; kingdom Metazoa; phylum Chordata; class Mammalia; order Artiodactyla; family Cervidae; genus Cervus; species Cervus canadensis. Next base: position 10,157,378 of record NC_057408.1, read on the forward strand.
AGCAGACAAAGAAGCAGCAAAACAAAATATTAAAATTACAAGGATAAAATTCTCATTTCAACTTGGTTTTCCTCCTTATCTTTCAAAAAGAGTTCTTTATGGAGCAAAATACCAAATATTCCTTAAGGACCATTAAAACATTTAGCTAACATAAATTCTCAAAGAAGAGGAAATCCTAAACTGACCATCAAAAGCCAAAAATTAAGTAATACAAATTTCCAATTACAGATTTATTGGGAAGCAAGGAAAGACACTATTATAGTTCTGAACATATGACAACATATCAGTAACACATAACTGTCTTAACAGCAAAGAAAAAACAATACCAGTAACATATTCTATAGTGGCCAGTTAGCTCTATGGAAAATACCTAAAAACTGACAATGAATTATGAGAAATTGTTGTTGACAATGATTAAGTGGATAGATAATATCTAATGCCACACCAAAGCACTCCTTAGAAACTCTGCAAATTTCTGCATAATTTATTTCAGCATTGAAAAATATAAACTAAGTTAATTTGAATATACATAAACCGTGTACTATCACTTTAACTTTTGCGTTGCTTTTATAGACGAGTTTATTCTATCATTTTAAAATATTCAAAGGTCCACTTATTGTATTTCATATGGTCCGTGTTAGGTTCAGACATGTTTAAAATGTAAACAGCTCTGAGTACTGTATCATTTGAAGTTGTCATAAAAGCTATTAAAAGCTAAAGTTTCATCTACATTAAATCCACCACAAATTTGAAGCTTAAAATATGGTTATAAAAACCTGAGAGGATGTTAGTCAATTTCAAGACAACATAGAAACACAAGAATAAAACCACTCAGTATGTTTTTAAATGACTTACTGGTAGTCCAAAGTGACTATTTTATACACCATTGGCAGTTTTATTTACACAATATTATTCTATATTTATGGATAATTTTGTGATGCTTCTTCAACATTACTGAGTCTCTGATAATCAGCATACAAAATTTGTTTTTTCCCTGATAAGACTTATTTTGATATATTCACTTAATAATTTTTTGGATGAGCTGAACTGAAATCAAGTCAAATACACAGGTGTTTGGGTTAATCTAATCTTAGCACATTTGCAAAACCCATTATTCTTCTAATTTATTAAAAATGAAATAAAAACTAATATGCAAGCACTGATTGGTAATATTATTTTCAGAACTCTCAATATAATTTTATTTTAGAGTACAAGAACTTATGATAAGGCTCATTAGCATTCTTTTCAAAGAATACTAACGCTCTACAGAACACAGCATTAAATTAAAACTATATATATATATACAGAAATTTATCATAGGAGGGAAGGAACAACAAAAAGCAGGAGAAAGTAAGGAGGAAACAGGGAAAGAAAAGAGAAACTCATATTTTGATTCTACATAAGGGGGAAATTACTAGAAATGGACAGATCTAAACAAAATTAAATTACCTATGAATTCAAATTTGAAAACATGTTTTCATATATATGAACATATATATATATATGGATTAAAAGTAAAACATCAAGTATTTAACTGTGATCACAACCAACTTTTGTTATGCTGGCAACTGGAGAGACCCCCAGCAACCCCGGCTCAAAGCTCCAGGTATTAAAAAAGACCCAGAATGCTTTTGGTTCCAGCTGGATTCTCCTAGTTACCACCTGGTATTCCAGACACAAATGGCCACCGAGGCAGCTACCTTCCCAGCCTTTATTCAGTGCCCTCTCTAGAAAATAGAGACATTCTCCCTGCACTCTGGGCTGAAACCCATGTAAATTTTTCCTAAATCCTCTCCACAAATCTCCTTTCGCATGCAAATCCATAAATCATCATAATACCGACAAAGAATTTAACCAACACATGAAACTAATACTCATTCTCCTGAAAGCTCTGAGCAGGTAAAACTCCTGGAACTTCAGGCACCTTTTCAAGGCTCTCTTCAGAGCTTAAGCAGCTGAATATCAACACACCCACCCTGTCTTCCAGGATGTGCAATTAATCACTCCAACATGGGTCAGGTGGCTGGGGGTGCAGGTCACTGCTACCTCATCCACATTCTAGATAAAACACGCCGCTCTGGCGGATGGGACCTCATTTACTCCTATCTCCTTGGCATCAATACAGAGCCGAACAAAATAAACAATATACAAAAGCAGAAACGAGCAGTACTTACTGAAGATGGCAAACCTGGAGGGACTTTTCGAACTTTCTTTGTCTGAACCTCTGAAAGAAAATGAGGAGGCTGTGAGGTTCCCTGCGTGCCCATTCTCCTAACTCAGACAGATTACACCACGAAGCCATTTAGAGTCAACCAGATTTTCTTAAATCGTTACTTTAGCAAAATGTCACTATCGCTACCATCTTTTTCCTCTGGCAGAAATCAACGTCTGCCTCGTTCATAAAAATGAAGAGATTTAACTTTTTAATGCTTTGGTTTTTAAAAGAGGTTCCTTAGCTGGGCGGCCAAGAGAAAACAAGAAATAAGCATACACCAAAATAGTTCTCCTGCTACTGTAAGTTGTTAACATACCCACTCAACATATTACTAGCGGGGGGAGGCGGGTGATCATGAGCCCGAAGATTGAGCACAATTTTATGGGGCTTTTTTTTGGGGGGGGGGGGGTGGAGTGAGGATAGGTTGAAAGGATGGTATTAAGAAAGAAAGGAAAAGAAAGAAAAAGATTACTAATAATCACTCAGGCATTTAAAGAGAGGAATACCTTACCCAGGGCACTACCGTGAAGAGGCCTCCTTCGGGGGTTATTGCTAGAATATTGATAATACTGGGAACCAGGTTTGGTGGGCGAAAGGGTTCCTGGGTTGCCCATATCCATGTCACCTCCAAGGAGACTCTGCTAAAAGGTTAAAAAGGAAAAACAAACATATAAGGTTCAGTTTTGACATTTGCCACCCCCCTCACCAACTGATTGTTAGTACTTAAACCAATGCAATAAAGGAAACAGCATCTGCTAAAGCTGAAACAATTAAAACCCAACCCAGCAGAAAGGAAAAGAAAAGCCGTCTAAGAAGCTACTCCGAATTTGTGAATTTTTAGTTCTTTAACTTTGGAGAAGAAGGTAGACGGTGATGCTTGTTAAAAAAGATTTTCACCTTTTAAGACGACTGACATGGTCACCTTGTAAGTAAAGGGCATTTATGTCAGGTTAGAATTTTCCTGATCTAGAGTTAGGTTCATATCTGGGAACGAGTCATGTCCTTCCCTGAACAAGAACCAGGGAGAATCTGATTTTTCGGACGCATACAACTTCCCCCCACTGCTCACACTGGGGGAAGAGTATAGATGCTCACATCCACTGGGAACCCTGCCTCTCTGCGAGACCCTCCATGAATTCACACCGCACCCCTAGAAGACAGAATGCCATCTGAACCAGGAGGAAATTCAAAATGCTCACACTGACTTCCAAAATCATAGGAAAAGTAGGCATCCTAAACCAACAGGAACACATTAAAGGACTTCAATACCCTCTTGAGGACTATCAGAAACTAAAACACATCCCCACAGATTAAACGTTTACCTGAACACTAGAAAACTTTCCCAAATATCATTAACTTATCATGGTGTGACAAATCACTAAACTTCCGAAAATGATGACATACGAAAACTTAAATAATATGACAGTCTCTAAAAACTACATAGAAACTTACCCATAATATATAAATCGCCTGATTATACTCTGCATTGAACACATTGTTCTTTTAATTATTCGGATATGCAAGAAAACCAGTGTAGATACTACCATTTATATTAAGAACAAATTTACTATTAAATAAAGAAATTTTAAAATTAAGTACTAAAAAATCTAACTTTATCGTTACTTGTAATCAACTTTTACTGACTGAACTAATTACTGTCCTTGATAAAGTACAGAATGTGTTTTCCCTAATCTAAATTCTAATCATCATGTCACTCACAACAGACTTAGAGATGCTTCACTAACACACTATTCACATGCAAAATACTCTAAATAGGCCAATTATGACTCTGCCCCTGTTCCCCGGTTAACCCGCTGAGAACTGAAAAATTTCACAAGGCAGTCACCAACTCAAACAAAGGGTCCTTGTTTTAAATTAAGACAGTCTTTTTGATTCCTAAATAGCTCAACAAAGTGGCATGTCTTCTGGTGAAAGCAGTTGGTCAAATATGACCCATAAGCTGGAAAATCAAAAATTCAAACATCCCCTCTCCACCACCATATAGCTTAAATATCATAAAGAGAATCCCTCTATTCTGAGGGATTTTTGTCAGTGCGGGAGGAGTAATATATAAAGGACTAATCAGCTACTGACAAGCTTGCCTTCACTGCTTCCAGTTTAAGACTTTTCCAGTTTAAGACACATAATAAACGATACTTTAAAATTTTGAGGATGAGATTTTAGGACAGAAGGGCATTTTGAGTAAAAACTCATTTCAAATATCTTAATATTTACCAAATACCTGAGATGACCAGATCATTTACCAGAAAGAAATTTGACATTCGCATATTCAATTACTGCCTCTTCTGAATTTAGGAAAGAAAACAAAATGCAAGCCAATGACAAACTAAACTAGAGAGCTCTTTACAATAGTTTCCAATAAATCAGGAAACCAACACTGTAACATCAAAAATTTTTTAAATCACTTTAGGAGTGGCATTTAAAATTTTTAGAATATCAACCTGAAATTTCGCTCTTGATAAACAGATTTAAGTCCAAGTTTTCTTTGCAATTCCCATCAATAGAGCCGTAAATGATTTAAATCACAACCTCCTTACATTTTGGGAAATCTACAAACGAGCCTTCATTTCACTGGAAAGAGGAGTTTGAAGATGATCTTACTGGTAACTTCATAGTTTAGATAGCACCCTTATTTCTGCAATTTTCTTTTCCTGAAATTATACAAAATATCCCCCAAAGGGCTGAGCGGGTAGGTTGAAATGCTTGCTTGCCTTTTTAATGAGCTTAACCATTGCTTAATTCTTGTTGGTCCTAGTGGCAAAGGTTTTCCCTCTCAAGAAAGTAGATGCATTCAATAGGTCAACATAAAAACAAACAGGCCGGCTGTACTGTGGGCAGTATTCACAATAGAGCTGTGAAAAATATAAAATGATAACTAGATAGCTAACTGGCTGTAGCTGACCTCATTGTTGGTAATTTTAAAGAAAGCCATTTCATGGACCAGTTGTAAATAAATCAGGCCCCCAGCTCTTACATGACACGAACTATGTACCACGACACAGGACTGGGCAGACAGCACTGACAGACATTTGGTGGCTCCTGCTTTTTTTTTTTTTTTTTTGGACAAAGCACATTCCTGTTTCTTTCTTTTTAGATATGTTTGTTCCTTTTTCTTTTTCACTCAGACAATAGAATCATTCTTCTAAAGCATACAAAAATAAGCATTTCCTCACACTTAAGGGAGGCCCTAATCACCCCCCAAGGGAAAAATTAAGATAAAAATACGTGTGTTCTTATTGTAGAGGACATTTGTAAAATGAACAATGACCATTTACTATTGTTTGGCCTTTACGTCACGTACTTAACTCTCTTTAGCCATGAGAAAGATAAAAAAATTTTTTTCCATTGGATGGAAACCTGAGTTTGTGCATTTTAAAAACTTAATGCCATTCAACTGAGTAAGGTAAAATATTGCACAAAATGAATAAAGCATTCCTTTACATATGAATTTACCTAATGTATACATGTACATTTATCTGTGCATATACTTTTAATACATACATATATGCATATGTTATACATCTGAAGATAAATTTATACTTAACAAAAGTGCGAAAGCTTAAGTCTACTTTCAAAATGGGCAAATTCATCTTTGCCTTAAATAGGATTATAGAGGTTTTAGGTTTTTTGAATTGTGCAAGCTCATGCTCTGCGGTTACGCTGGGTCCCAGTAGAGAGCCGCCCTGGTCTGCCAGGAAACACTGGAAGCAAGATGTGGCATCTCGCAGAGCTAACCTGTAAATCTTAAAGCCAGAGTTGAGCATTTGTTTTAACTGCCTGAAAAGTGATGCGACCATCTCTTCCCCTTATTCCCTCCTTATTTTCGTCCAAAGACCAACCATTTTAAGAGTTAAAATACCCTAACCAAAGGATAAAATGTAGTGACTTAGTCAACCCAATTTAAACACTGACGGGGTGGGGGTGGGGGGGGCGGTTCATCCATCCTCTGCAATCAAAGACCCTGGGTCTGCAAAGACCCAGTCCCAACACAGCCACTCAAATGCCAAATGCAGCGATTCTGTAAGGAGCCTTTCAAAGAAAGTTTTTGTTTGTTTCACATCAGAGCTGGGTCTCCGACTATCTTTCTAGCACATTCTCAACCTTGCTCCCCACTGCCTTTGTGGGGAGCTTTTTTAACATCCTTGATAAACCACCAAACTTTGCTTATGCAACCAAGAAGACAAACCATGAATTAAAACGTGGGTAACAGAAAGGCAGCATATATCTCAAATTAGATTTATAACTGAATGGTAATCAAAAATAGAACTAACTGCTTCAAGCTTAAATTATCAACTTTTTTCTTGTTAAACTAAAATCATCTTGCACTGAACTATTATTTCATTTCAGTCAGCACTTTAAATGTAATGGGTGGGTGGTACATTTCTAAAAAGGAAGATTATATTTACCCTTAATTATAGATATGAGTGAGATCAGAGTATGATGAATGCTGATTTTTTGGCTTATAATTAATTCATCTAATAGGTGAATGACCTTGAATTTCAGAGTTGAAATCTGGAAGAGAGAGGAAAAAAAAAAAAAGTAGGAGGGGGAAAAAAAAATCTCTGGGGAAAATCAAAAGTGCCCCTGGTTTCTTAGGGCTTTTTCTGATTTTGCGTCACTCCCATTACGTTGTGATCCGATATCAGACACAACATCTTGGGGGGATGTTAGAGAACAGAGAAAAGCAGTCTCAGATGAAACCAGATTAAGCTCCTTTTCTGAACTATTGCCAAATGCTTGTGAGTCTAATTCATGTTTGGGTATTCTAGCACTGACACAGCCGCGATTCCATTCTTCCAATCACAAACCTAAGTGATGTGTAGTGGCTTTGTATGGTGAACTGACTCTTTATAGCCAGGAATTTTAGAAGGCTTTACGTTAATACGGAAACAAAATTCTGAAACACTCTAAAACTTACAAATGAGGGATGTATGTAGACGGATCTAACAGACTGAAGTGCCAAATGCAAAATTCACATTGAGAAAAATTATAAATTAGATTTTTTTAAAAGACTTGAAGGAAATTCACAACTGAGGTCATTTGTACACAGTTCATTCTGCACAGAATCGGGTTTCTGAAGACACTGCTGAATAAAGATTCCTAACAGCCATGGGGAAGTTTTTGCAAATCTCTGTCAAATAGCTGCTGCTGAATTTGCCATTTTGACCACAGAAGGGCCATTGCTGACTTTCTACAGTAGCAGGAGGGGGTGATAATTTTGCTGCTGTTGGCACTTACTCCGAAACCCAGAATATATCTCGCACCAAAGGGCAATGAAGAACACTGTATTTCCACCTGTCCATTTTTGAACTGCAAAGCTCAAAACTGAAGGTCAGGTTCTGGACAGCCTTTATTCCTCACACCTGAAGGTCTAGGAATGCACCTTTAGTAGTTTACTTTGATCTTGGTCTTATGCTTGGTTTCAACAAAAGAGGACTTGGGAAACTTAGAAAGGTAGGGTGGCAAGGACAACTTTTGTAATCATGGACTTAACATATTGCTATTGTGCTGGAGAGAAATGCAAATTATTGAAATTACTCTTTAGCAAAGATTTTCTTTAAAGGGCTTGGGTCGATGTTTGTCATTTCTACTTGAAAAGTATAATGCCCATTGTAACAAGTCAAAAGTTGAATCCAAACATTTTAGTTGAATCCAAACCTTGCAAGGAAAGATGGAGGACTTTGAGGTGAGACAGACAGGCTGAACTTTAGCTCAGAGGCATACAAGCAATGTGCCTGACGGTTATGTGACTGCTCTAAACCGTGTTTCCTCCTCTGTAAGAAGGGAATAATAAAAGTTCTATGACAGAATTATCAGGAGCAGATGAAACAACATATGCACAATGTCCAACTGAGTCAGAGTCCAAGACAGTTACTCTGCTTCCTCCAATTCATGGCCCCGTGTTACGATCCACCGCTTATTATTTAAAAGATGCCTCAAAAGTTGTGAACGTCAGAGCTCCTACACCACTTTGAGATGAGAAGTATATACTGAGATAGTAATTTTGAAAAATCACTAGTAAAAACCTGAAGAAGAGTTAAATACGGTAGTCTACATAAACAGTGATGATATCCTCATGGCCTAGAGCTGGCAACAAGAAATGGCTAGTTTTCTTCCATACTTAATAAAAAAAAACTGGCCAACAATCAATCTCGATAATTTCAGCTTAAGTGGCCATTTTCCTGGAACTGCCAAAAGGATTACGTCAACGGCTCATTTCATTTTGCTCTTTTGCAAGCACAAGCAAACAGCTTCAGTTAATACAACTATACGTGAGATCAAAACTAGTCACAATTAACCAATTGGGTATGCAAAAATAACAAATGTATTATATTTAGTAGAATTTGATAAATCATGTGATGTGTTCATTCAAATTCTTACCACTGCATTAGCCACTGAAAAATGACATTAAATACAGTTCAATTTTTGGTTTTCCCTTTGCAAGGCCAATTATAGGCACTAAATGGTATTATGTGGTATTTTTCAAATACAATTAAAAAAAATTCTTTGCTTCCCCCATGACATCCTCAAAAATAAATGAATGTACTTCATGGTTTTGGCTGGAAATTTGCATAACTCACAAAGAATTTAACTTGACCTTGATCAAAATTATTCTTTTTAGTAGTGATTATATATTACCAAACATTAAAAAAGAAACAGAATTCAAATGTATTGTCTTTTCCTATAAAAACACAATACCTTATATTTAAATGTTATATGATGCAAAGGTTGCCATGGTAACTATTACTTAATGTATAACAGTAATAGGTAAAAACTCCTGCATTTTGGTATGGAAATTACAACTGCCTAAGGGTTGACAAGATTTATGCATTCACCTGTTTGACTACCTCTCAAATTTTAAAAAATACATAATTTACTGTATACAATAAAGTGAGGTATTTCTTTGGGTTGTGAAATTCCATCCTGAAATCTCGGGTCATCTACTACATATTAAAAATAGAATTACATTTGTTAGTGAGAAAGTAGAAATTTGGCAAAAAGAAAACACGAAAGCAAGGAATAACCTACAGTATAAGTGGATTTGAAGAAATCTTACATAAACAATATAGAATTTAAGATAACTACCTGCTTTTCAGTTTATGCACTTTCTCAGTTCAGGAAGTTTATTTAATATATAATCTGATAAGTATGCTGTAATCACTACTTGCCTTAAAATGTTTCTCTTCAGCAATTTTGTTCCAAAGTAAAAATAGAACAGATCTGAATAAGACCTGTTAACATACTAGGGAATTAGCACCACTTCTCCTATAAATATAAACATGTGGCTATAATAAATGTGCTGAAAAGTATATGTGGCCAGGTTGCTATTTCAGTAAAATAAAGGAAGAGCGAACTGTCAGATGTCATTCTTCTTCATACTGGGTGGGAGAGGTTCCATTTCAAGGGTTGTTATAAATACCTTCCCCTCTAAGCAAGAGTCTATAAAACCAGTTTTCATGTAGAGACTGTTTTTCCAGAAGACGTGGGCCAGAATTCCATTCACCCGGCTCACTAACCAGCACCTCAAATAGGTGCTCAAGTAAAGTTCAGTAGCCAATGGTATGGGATTTGCTAAAATATTCTGATAACTATCTAAATCTTGTACGTAAGATGACAGCCTACTACTGCCTGACATGAGGAAATGGAGGTTATCTGGAGAAGCAGAAAATGCATAAAGAAATCTCTAAGTCATCATGAAATTAAGTCCTGACTATCCTTCCAGATTGCCACATGACCTCTTGCTTCAAGAGGGTCTGCATCCGATGTGCATTAACAGTTTCTCTCCTAAAAGTTCTCTTTCAGGAATATATGGCAAGAAGGTCAAATTAGTTTATATTAGTTAAACGAGGCAATGACTGATCCCTATTTTAACTCCCCATCGTGTCTCGTACTAAGGTCTGCCTTGGCAACGGCTCACTAAATATTGCAATGAACAGAGATGAATTGTTGCTACTGATCAAATCGAGGACTTAAATCTTACTGGGTTTTGTTGTTTTAGCATAAATCTATTCCATTAGTCATTCCTACTACTATTGCTGCTCATAATAATAAAAATAATAGTACTACTAGCAGAGCAGGGGGAGAAGGCAATGACAACCCACTCCAGTACTCTTGCCTGGAAAATCCCATGGACAGAGGAGCCTGGTGGGCTGCAGTCCATGGGGTCCTGAAGAGTCGGACACGACTGAGCGACTTCACTTCCACTGTTCACTTTCACGCACTGGAGAAGGAAATGGCAACCCACTCCAGTGTTCTTGCCTGGAGAATCCCAGGGACAGGGGAGCCTGGTGGGCTGCCGTCTATGCGGTCGCACAGAGTCGGACACGACTGAAGTGACTTAGCAGCAGCAGCAGCAGAGGAGGAGGGATAAAGTAGGAGTTTGGGTTATCAGATTCACACTACTGTATGCAAATTAGATAAATAACAAGCTCCTACTGTATAGCACACACAACTGCATTCAATCTTGTAATAACCTAGAGTGGAAAAGAATCTGAAAAAGATAAACATATACACGCATAACTGAACCACTCTGCTGCACCCCTGAAACTGATAAAACACTGTAGACCAACCATACTTGAATACAAAGTTGTTCTGAAAAAAAAAAGGAACAGATACTAATAGTAGTAGAAACAGTCGTGGTAATAGCAGGAAGAGGGCAAGGAGGAGGAGGAACGTGGACTAAGGGGGCAGTCAGGGTAACAGGGACAGTAGCAGCAGCAGTTATCGAAACTGCTCCATGAGCCAGGAACAACTGCAGGTCCTTGGGTACGAACAAGTCAGAAGACAGTGTTCCTCTGGACACCCGGCGACACTCGGGGTGGAGATGTGGCCTCATCAGTGCCACGTGGCTGGCAGAGCCAGGATGGGAACCCAGTTAGGCTTGCCTGGGGCTTCCAGGGTAGGGGTCCAGCAGTTGAGAATCCATCTGCCAATGCAGGGCAGCTGGGTTTAATCCCTGCTCCGGGAGGATCCCACATGCCCAGGAAGGGCTGGACCCGTGAGCCACAGCTACTGAGCTTGCACGCCTAGAGCCCGTGCTCCGTGACAAGAGAAGCCACGGCAATCAGAAGCTTGCACACCACAACTAGAGGGCAGCCCACACTCGGCGCATCTAGAGAAAAGCCAGCACAGCAAAAAGGACCCAGCGCAGCCAAAAATGATAAATAAACAAATCTTAAAAAAAAAAAGAAAAAAAGCCTGTGCTTGGCCTCTACCCCACACACTGCCTCCCTCTGTTCTGCGTGCTCTCTTTCTCCTGCCCTCACCCCCATCAAGACCTTTCAGTTCATCTTACCAACAAATCTGATCTCTTAAACTTAGCCCAAAAGCTCCTCCAAACTCATTCCTGAAGGCAGGCCAGAGTATGAGTGCCATTTACCCCCTGCATAACCTTGAACAGTGTCTTCTGGAAAATGCTGCTGGTGTAATAATACTGCCTGTTGTAAGGGGCTTCCCTGGTGGCTTAGCAGTAAAGAATCCGCCTGTGGTGCAGGAGATGCAGGTTCAATCCCTGGGTCGGGAAGGTCCCCTGGAGGAGGGCATGGCAACCCAATCCAGCATTCTTGCCTGGAGAATCCCATGGACAGAGGAGCCTGGCGGGCTACAGTCCATGGGGTCCAAGAGTTGGACATGACTTAGTGACTAAATAACAACCTGTTTAAGAATTCACTTGGATAATTTAAAGTGCTTAGCAAATTCCTATCATTTCCTGAGCCTTAATTAATTGTATATATACAATTATATATATTAAGTATATATTATATAGTATATTAAAATATATATAATAAATGTTATATAAAAATATTCTACTTTATATAAGTATAATATATAGTATAACATAATCATTTAAGTTAAAATGTGATATATTATTATACACAAGCAATACACATACCTATCATTCATATTTATACAAAGAGAGTGAGGCCATAAAACAGCACACCCTCTTGAACAACTGAAATCTCAGTTCTTCCGAGATCACCCACTGCCCTTGCTCTTCCACAGCCTCTTGTCTTAAATCTTGATTTTAATTTCTTGTCTTTGATCTCAATTTCCATAGTGTGGTCCACCCTCTTCTCTAACAAGGCTCAAACGCTTTTTGTTTCTCGTCATTTCTCTCCTCCCCAGTCTTCCCTCATTTTTTCCCTCTCGAATTTCAGTCCTCCTCCTTCTGGATGTTTGCTCCCACTTCCTCTGAAAAAATTCACCCGCTGTGACATTATCAATGGCAAGTAGTGTTTATGCATCTGACTTCTTCCTTCCACTCTGGGGGTTCCTCAAGGGCAGAAAGTGAGCCTCAATCATCTTTGTATTTCTGGCATCTAGCACAATAGGCTGGGGTACATAGTACATCCTCAGTAGGTGCCAATCAGATTAAATAAGTCATCCATTACTTAAATACTGAAGCAAAGCAAGTACTACACACTTTGCTTACATGACTTCAGAAGTTCCCACCATGAACATAACTTCTCTCTCTCTAACCTAGGAGACATATAACTCCTATATATTCAGTCTTGTCCTTAACTTTTCTCCTGTGCCTCTGAACTGCCTTTATGAGTACCACCACCCTCATGAGTGCTTCATAAAAAAACTGAAATTTAATACGCAAAGGGCCCTTAATATGCAAAGGGCTCAACACAGCTTTTCCACAAAACCTCCAATACTTCCTAACTGCTCTCTCAGTCCTTCAAAATGTATTTGAAGTGTCAGAATTTGTAAAGTCTCTGAAGAAATCAGTTGTATGTTCATCTAAACACATACATGAAGGTTTACATTTTTTAAAATCTGTGATTGATTTGGTTGAAAAATGGCTTGTGGTTGTTGTTTGGTCTCTCAGTCATGTCTAACTCTTTGTGATCCCGTGGACTGCAGCCCGCCAGGCTCCTCTGTCCATGGGATTCTCCAAGCAAGAACACTGGAGCAGGTTGCCATTTCCTTCTCCAGGGGACCTTCCCGACCCAAGATCAAATCTGAATCTCCTGCATTGTCAAGCAGATTCTTTACCACTTGGCCACCTGGGAAGCCCCTGAAAAATGGCCGGACTTCCTTAAACATGGCGAGTTGTCAAATACTTGACCCTTAAGGGCAGGTTCTAGAGGGAAATTGGAAGAGCTGGAATAATTCAGGTGCCTCCACGAGTTGGAGATTCTGTGATGCCACAGGGCTCTAGTAGAAAAGACACTGTAGGAGATGAGAACAAAGACACACAGAGAAAAAGAGGTATGGATTGGGGAGAGTTTTGAAGAGGATGGGTACTCTGGGGAACATACATAGGAAAGAAGCTGGGAGAACTTAAAACAGCTGGCTGAGAAATTCCTCTTCCTGAGTACGTAGCAAGTATATCTAAACATGATATTCAGCACTGGTATTCTAATTTTTGACCACAGATAGTAGGAGAGGTCAGACAGGATCAGAAGTGAATAGATGTTCAATGTAGCCAGGGGAAATGAAAATGACCACAGAAATGGAGGCAGAACTAGAAACAAAAATAAGATAAGGCAGTGACTAAAGACCTGGGCTTCAACATGATGCAGTGTTTTGGTATATTTCTTCATAGAAAGTGACGTGACCTAATTAATCTCTCTTAGACTATCCATGCTGGAGAAGGAAACGGCAACCCACTCCAGTATTCTTGCCTGGAGAATTCCATGGACAGAGGAGCTTGGCAGACTACAATCTATGGGCTCGCAAAGAGTCGGACATGACTGAGTGACTAACACTTTCACTTGCCCCTCTATTAGACTATCCACGCACAATTTGTATGAGCTCTTCTGATTATATGAATTTCCCAGGATGGCAACACTAACTACTAAGAACAATATTCTAAGACAAAGATGACTAAATATATTCTTAAATGACCAGACAGTAAATATTTCAGTCTTTGCCGGCCATGTGATCTCTGTTCCGACTACTCATCTCTGCTGCTGTGGCACCAAATCAACCATACATGATATGTAACTGAACAGGTAACACTGTGTTCCAACAAAACTTTATTTGTAAGAAGTGGGTGTGAGCCAGATTGGCTCCAAGCCAGAGTTTGCGTATTCCTTTACTAAGATGAGGCTTCCCTGGAGGCCCAGAAGGTAAAGGCTCTGCCCACAATGTGGGAGACCCAGATTCGATCCCTGGGTTGGAAAGATCCCCTGGAGAAGGGAATGGCAATGCAAGTATTTACTAAGATAAAGGTATAGTACTTTGACAGGACACATTCTCAAAGCTTTAATTATTCTGCCATGATAAAAATGTCATGAAATGTTACGAGGCCTGCTTTCCACCTTACTCTCCTCATCCTAGCCCCACCCAGCAGGTTCACATACTTCTCTCAGAATTCAGCTTTCTAAAGCATGCATGCTCAGTTGCTCGTTCATGTCTGACTCTTTGGGACCCCATGGACTATAGTCCATCTGGCTCCTCTGTCCATGGGATTCTCCTGGCAAGAATAATGGAGTGGGCTGCCATTGCCATCTCCAGGGGATCTTCTCAACCCAGGGATCGAACCCACATCTCTGGCATCTCCTGCAATGGCAGGTGGATTTTTTTTTTTTTCTTTTACTACTGGGAAGCTTCTAAAGCCCAGAGCATTTCTATTTTTCAGCAGAGAATCCTTCGGAGCTTGCAAATACGCATCCCATGACCCCCATGTCTAACTGAGCCCCAATCTACCTTTCAGTCTCTTTCCTCTTCCACACACCATTTGAGGTTGCCTCAGTCCTAGGTACTGGAGATACAGCCCATCCTCATCTGTATCTCCCTCTCAACTCAGCCTAAAGATTGCGAGAGTCACATGGAATCCGGGCCTTTTCCCACTGCTTCCTCTTGTCTTCTCAATTCTAGTCACTGCCAGCTCCAGAGCTTTAGGTCTGTTCAAAAACACGGCTCCTGGCCCTGACCTCTGAGCCACGCTAACGCTTCTCCACTGGAACAAAGACTCGTCTCTCTTTCAAAACCCCATTCACATCTCACTTGCGCCACACACTCTTCTTTAGGTAAACTAACCAGTCTCCCCTTCTTCAGTTTAGTCAACATTGACACATCCCACTTTAAAAACAGCCTGAAGAAAAAAAGGATATTTTAACACTAAGCAACCAACAAACTTCACAAAATTAGAACAGGGCTGGATTTTTAAACTTCCTGATAGTAATTATAGAGCGTGTGCACCCAGCTCTACTCCACTTTCTCTCCAAGGACGCAGAACTGGTGTCTATTTTATTATGTTTTCTCATAATTCTTCATTAGAAATATATTTAGATATTCAGCATATGACACTATCTGAACTAGTTCACAAGCCAGTTTCACAAAAATCATGACACGATTCAGCAGTACAAACATGTCTTAAAGACCAAGATCATCTCGTATAACAATTTTTCAAGGAACCAAATATCTTATTCATTTCACACAAATAACTTCACAGAAAAGTACATGCATAAAAATCATCTGATGACTCAAAATGAAACTGGACTGTAATGCAAATCCAAACAAACTGCTCAGTAGAGAAAAAATGGTGGTGGGGGAGGAGGGAGGAGACAGTATTCTAAAATGATTCTAAATTTCATCTGGAAAACTAAATGCATCATTATTATAACTAAGAAAACTTTTACTAAGAAGTAAGTTCAGAAAACTGACTATATATACATATACATATATATTTTAAAAACAATTTGGTACTGCTGCCCAAGGGACAGGCACAGCAATGAGGAAGAACGTATGGACAGTTTATGATAAATGTGTCATTTAAAAATCAACAAGGAAAGAAGCATTCAATACATGGTACCAAAAATTTGTCCAGCATTTGACAGAAAAAATTAGGTAGGTCTTTGCTTCATACTTTCCAAGTATTTCAATGCAAAGGATAAAACATAAAAGCAACAGAATAAAATAAAAACTTAAAAAATGTTAAAATAGAGAAGACGTTTGCTAGCTATGACATTAAATATAGAAAAACTGGATGTTAAAAAAAAAAAAACCTGGGAAACCTTTGCAACAAATAGTTCAAAGGACAAATAAAGACCCTTAGTAAATAAAAAGCTCTAGACAGTATTAAGAAAAAATGAAATCAGTTGGCAAAGAAGATGAACCATTCTTTTATAGAAAGAATAAATTTGAAATTTGGCAATAAATATGAAAAGATATTTGGCAATTTACAATAAGACAAATTTTCAGCTGCCAGTGAGGAAGTTCACTTTTATATATAGTTAATGAGAATGTAAATTGGTAGAAACTCTTTGGAAGGCAATTTAAAACATACAGCAAGATTTCAAAAGCTCATGACTTTGAAATTTCAATTTTAGAATTTTACCCTAAGGATCTAATTGGACAAGTGTACAAAAATATGTGGACATAGATGTCCATGGCAACTTTTTGTTTATGAACATTCAGAAAAACCTAGCTGTAGTTTTGTTAAATAAATGAAAACGTATGGAATGACATAGTAAATTTACATTTGAAGCAAAACTTGTTTTTAAAAAGTAGCACCTACTATGTACGATCAGTTATTCTAAAACGTATCTGCAGGTTTAACCATTCTCCACAATTTCTCCATAATTATTCAGTCAAATCATGATGTTTATTAGAGTATTTTGGCGAACTCTAGTGCTTACAAATGTTATAAATAACACGCTTGAGCAACTTCACAGGGCTCTGCAAAATAATTCTAGGTAGCAGGAAAAGGCAGGATCAAGATTATCTGCATTTCAGAAATCTTTTTTGAACTTTGTTTACAGCAAGATAAAGAATAATCTGATTACTTCCCTGCATCCACAGTTCAGGTGAAAGCTTCCACGGAGGTTTATCAGATAGATATTTGAGAGCTTTCTGTAGAAAATACTGAAAACAAACCTTTCAGTGTCAATACAGAAGGGACAAGATCATATGACTGATTTTCAAAAGTATGAAAGCTAAATCGAGTTTCATTTTCCCCGTCAGTTAGGACATTTTTTATAATTTACTAAGGCTTATGACCAAAATCTAGAGAAGAGCTTGCAATTAGCAAATGTGCAGAATCTCCTACTTTTCTAGGGTAGCTCCTTCGCAGCACCTGAATCACTTCCCACGGAAGCGCTGGTAAGTGCCTGCTGCGGTACAGCAAGGGCCACCTCGGGCTCCCAGGCGGCTCAGTGGGAAAGAACCCGCCTGCCAATGCAGGAGACACAGGAGACGTGGGCTCAATCCCTGGGTAGGGAAGAAGCCCTGGAGGAGGGCATGGCAACCCATTCCAGTGTTCTTGCCTGGAGAATCCCACGGACAGCGGAGTCTGGCGGCCTACAGTCCACGGGGCTGCAGAAAGTGGGACACAATTGTAGCGACTCAGCATGCAAGAACCGCCTCAGAGCGCCATGCACTCCATGCAGCACTGCAGCAAAATGCACTGGTAAGGGCTGCTTTTCTCACACAGAAGTCAGCTCTCCGGGGCTCCCCAGAAACAGCAGGCCTCTCAACTAGGCAGGTGTTCAGAGACAAACAGGCTGAAGGGCTAAGCTTGTTTAGATGGGAGGTGCTACTTCTAAAATTGTTTAAACCAGTTTTTTTTTTTTTTTAAGCCACGTAGATAGGCCTTCTTTATTTAAAATTTCTAAATCTTACATAAACTTAAAGAAGCAAGTCATTTATTTGATGGGCTTAAAATCCTTTAACAATGATGTTTCCTGGATGTGTTGTCTGGCTTTTACTTTTTCCCTTCAGAAAAGGTAGATATTGACCCATTTATTTACTTACTGTTCATTTACAGGTCTACAATGCCTTGTCTTCGATTCTGATATTTCAAAAGTTCTGGAACATTCTATAGTTCTGCGACCTGAACTGATGTGAGGACATTCTATGATCCTTTTTTTTTTTTAAATCCTACTATCTGTGACCACTCATGCATTTGCTATAGAAATAGTCATCTATGTCGTTACTGAATGTTGCACCAGAATCCATGGCAGGTTACATAGTAAATGTTACATGTACCATATTAACTTCCTAAAATGCAAAGAATTCCTGAACTCTGAGACATCATCTATGACTCCCAGGGTTCTAATTAAGGAACTGCGGCCAACAAAAGTTCCTTTAAATTGCCTGAGGTATGATTTGAAAAAAATTATTACAGCGATTATCTTATAGTTACTTTGGGGGCTCACTGTCAACACCTAAGCCTATTTAAAGTAAGTGGCTTTCACTACCGTGAGAACATGCACACCTAGCCTGCTCAAGTTAAGCATAAGGACTTGAACGTGTCCGATTTCTTACATGGACACAGTACAGATCTTTACTCATTGTTTGCTATGTGGTAACTTTATTTTTCTTGGAGAACATTATCATGTTCAGAACTACTAATCATATCTATAACAGTTTTGGTTGTTTTATTAACTACTTAACTGGCTCAGAGGGTAGAGAATCCGCCTGCAATGCAGGAGACCCAGGTTCCACCCCTGAGTTGGGAAGATCCCCTGTAGAAGAAATGGCAACCCACTCTGGTATTTTTGCCTGGAGAAGCCCATGGACAGAGGAGCATGGCAGGCTACAGTTCATGGGGACTGAGCAGACACGACTGAGCAACTAACACTTTCACTTTTACTTAAAGGGACATATTTAATTTTTACAGATATCTGAAGAAAGTTTTATGCACCCCCAAATAAAAACAGTTTAACCATCCAGGTTTCACTCATGTCATAGAGACAAAGATCCACTTCCCTCAGGACCTGACATGATCTTTGCTCTGAAATGGGTGTTCCACATTCACAGCCAAGCTTCTCAAAGGTTTGTTTTGTTTTTTTTAAAGCATACAGCTCTGAAATTGTCAGTGCAACTTGGGACAGGCATACAGCTGTGCGTTGTGTGAATATGTATATTTTTATATATACGTTTTTTGAGTATTTACATTTATCTATTTATTTGTAGACTGTCCCTATTCAAACACCCACAAACCCAGCTGCCATCCTCCCGCCTTTTGCCAACACAGACAAGGCTCCTACAATTTCTATTCCTTTGCCTAAAATACCAATCCTGGCTAAAGGAGTTTGGGAAATGATGAGATATTTGAAGAACTCTTCATAGTTCAAACAAGTTTTAGGCTCCTACTGTTCTGCGTTTCACTCATAAAAGTTACTCCTTCAGTAAATATCATTATCACGTTACAGGAACTGTCTAAGCATTGAAGGTAGATCACAATGTAACATAAGGTTCATTTACAGATATGCAAGAAAATGTGAACAGATAAACAAGTTGGCAGAGTATAAACACTCACCTAGTGAAATAAGTTAGGTTTACAAGGCATTCTATACTTTCAGGCGGAAAAGAGATGCAAAATATGATAAAACTCTATAAAAATATGCAAAAGGGATGAATTATAGATGAGCACACTCCAAATAAGATCTAATAAAGAGAAGAAAGTTCATTAATTTAATTAAACTTGAGTATTTTATAACCGCCAATGAAATACTCATCAGTAGATCCTAAAACCAATAGGTGACAGATGATGGGAAACTTAGGATTCACTGATCAATCTAAGCATCATGAAAGAAAATGTCCAGATGTTATCTAAACCTTGACGTGAAGCAAAATGATGTATATAAGACAATCCTTCAGGGAAAAGTGGAATCTAGATCCAATGAAACCTTTAGATCCAACTACCAGTTTACAGGAAATGTGGAGAATAGAATAACATGATAAATGACACCACAAGGAAGCAATCAGCCAAATCCAGATTTGGAACATGATACATGAAAAATGACTCAGTCAACAGTAAAAGCAGGAGGGATGGGAAAAGTTACAGAGTTTAAAAAGACTTACAGAGACATAATAACCACATGCAACGTGTGCACCTTGTTTGGATTTCAATTCAAACCCGCCAACTGTAAGAAAGACATTTGCGAGACAACGAAGGAATATCTCAGTATGCTATTAAAATATTATTCACAGCATTGCTAGCTGTAATACCAGCATGTGGCTATGAAAAGCAAAGGAGGGGGCTTATGTGCTAGAGACGCTCCTGAAATATTTATAGGTGAAATAATACACTATCTGGGATTTGCTTTAAAATATTTTAGAAGCATAAAGTGGAAGGGATGCTGTATAAAAAGATTCAGAAATGATGACATCTGTTTAAACCTGACGATGGCAGGGCACTTTCCAATTTTCTTTATTTTTTCCTGTATTTGAAAATCTCTGTAATAAAAAGTTCCAGAGGTTTAATATATCAATAAAACAAATTCTACATGTTTTTAAATGTAACAGAGGCGATTAAGACTCAGTGTGCCTTCTTTACAGCGGCAACGGGGTGAGTATCTACAGATTCCTCCAAGGTTTAGACTCCGTTCCTTCCTTAGAGTCCCAGAATTGTTAAATCTGACACAAAGCCCTGGGAGACACTAGACTAAAGGACCAGCAGCTGGTCAGAGAAAGAAGCAGACGTCCCAGCTGATCTGAGGACCGGTTCACAACTTTGTCCTTCTGTCCCGGTGCCTCGACGCTCCGCTCCTTGGCAAAGCGGAAGCGGAAGTGACTGGGGTCTAAGAACAGACAGGCAGAGCACGCAACCCTCACGAGGAAACACATCCCAGCAAGCACATAAGACACTCCACCTCGCACCCTCTCCTCTAGGCATCCGTGTGGCCCTCACACCTGCACAGGTGCTCACCGTGAAATTCTAAAATATTTAAATACTCTAATTTTGGCATTAAGGTTAAAAAAAAAAAAAAAGGTATGAGGGAGCAAATGCCAACAGCTGGATTTTTTTTAAAGCTGACATAGATAAAAATGTACTCATTAAGTGTTTATAAAAGTCAAAATTCAGTCGTTCGCTAAACTGGGTTTATTTGGCTACTGTTCAAACATCAACCTGTCAATCTGCAGGAGAAAAAAAAAAACAAAACTGCATTTTTAGCTCTCTGAACATCAAAGTTTTTTTTAGGCCTCCTGAAGTGGATCACGGCAACCATGTTGGTCCTCGCCCTGAGCTTGCGTCCTGTCCTGGTCATCCTGTGTCCTGGAAAACCAGGCTGACGGGTGGAGTGTGCCATCACTCAAGGACAAGAGCAAGCAAGTTCTGATCCCGATCCCAAGTTTACGTTCTCAGAGCTAAGCATTCAATCAAATGAGAAAAACTGCAAAAAGCGTCAATTGATACTTGAGGAAGTCCTCTTTATTCAGCGCTAGCCTCTCACCATGCCCATCATTATCTCAAACAAGGATCGCAGGGCACTCTGAACATGCATGCAGTCCAAATGACAACAGTCCGGTGAACGCAGAGCTCAGAGATCTCATCGGGCCTCTACGAATGTGAAGAAGGGGAGGAGAAAATCTTGAGAGGCAGGAATATAATTTATCAATTTGCAGAAAGAGAAGATCAGCTAAAAACTGTGGATTGGGCAACAGAAATATTAACTAAAGACCAGTTACTAGGTAGGCAAATAATAAAGACAGCAGAAGAATTTTTTTAAAATGTAAGCATGTAAGGGCTAACCTGCAAAATGTTTTTTTCTTGCATGAATAATTTGAGATGCTTTGAAAAATGCTGTATACCTGTGTGGGGCTACCCTGGTAGCTCAGCAGTAAAGAATCTGCCTGCAATGAAGGAGCCGCAATAGACGTGCTTTTGATCCCTGGGTAGGAGACGACTCCCTGGAGGAGGACATGACAACCCTCTCCAGTGTCCTTGCCTGAAGAATCCCACGGACAGAGGAACCTGGCAAGCTACAGTCCATGGGGGTCACAAAGAGTCAGATACGACTGAATTGACTTAGCACATATGCACACATAAACCTGTGGCAGGGGGTGGGGGGGTGGGCGGGGAAATGGTTCCTTTTTCTTTATAATTTTTGCACTGTATAGAAACATTTTCAGTGACATGACTTGTCCTGAATCAAACCTGAATGACTGATGTGATTTCAAGTGAATAAGCTGCATAGAAGGGCAGTGTTAAGTTTTAGGCACATATGACTGACCAGTATTTTGGTATCACTGAGGTCCTCTGAGCTGTGGTGTTTACCTCCACTTTGGCTACTCTGCTTTTTAATACCTTTTCCAGGAGGCTGAAAGTTACACTTCTTTACTGAGTTTTGGATACCTGGTCTCGGAATATTAGGTTTAGAAAGAAAGAATGAATTTGAAAACAGAGGCCAAAATAATTTGGATGAGACAGGCCAAGAGCCATGAAGGGACGACAGAGGATGAGATGGCTGGATGGCATCACTGACTCAATGGACATGACTTTGAGTAAACTCCGGGAGTTGGTGATGGACAGGGAGGCCTGGTGTGCTGCGATTCATGGGGTCACAAAGAGTCAGATACGACTGAGCAACTGAACTGAACTGAACTGAACTGAGAATGTATACAATTCTAAGCAGACCTATCTTTTTCATAGCACAACAGCCAGGAAATGAAAGAAACCCAAGTGTTTCCATCAGTGAAAGAATAATTAAACAAAGGTGGTATCTATATGCAGTGGAATATTATTCAGCCTTATAAAGGAAAAAAATTCCAACACATGCTACCACATAGATGAGTCTTGAGGACTTCAGGCTAAGAGAAGGAAGATAAATATGGTATGATTCCACTTATAATAGGTACCTATAGTAGTCAAGTTCATGCAGACAGAAAGGAGAATGGTGGTTGCCAGGCACTGGGGAGGAGGGAGAATGAGGAGTTGCTGTTTCATGGGTAAAGGGGCTCAGATTTGCAAGACAAAACAATTCTAGAGACTAGTTGCCCCATAATGTAAAAAAAATCCTTACCACTACTGAACTAAACAACTAGAAAAGATTAAGATGGCAAAGTTTATCTTATGGTTATGGTAAAAATTTGGTGTGCTCTATATCATAATAAAAGTTTTTTTCAAAGTTTTATGTAGGGAGGCTGGATTTGGATTACAGATTGAATATATGCTTCTAAACTCCCTCCAGCTCCACACCTCCTAAATGCTTGTGTGTGTGTGCTTGTGTGTGTGTGTGTGTGTGTGTGTGTGTGTGTGTGTATGTGTAAATTCTTAGAAGAGCTAGACATACCAATAAGTACTGAAAAATAAAAAAGATATTGAAAGGTAACAGTAGATGGACCAGCTCTACAGTGGGAAAAAAAAAATCATAAATCAAGTCAGAAGAACACTGCAAAGAAACAGAGCTAAGTCAAGGGTGCTTGAATACCAGGGCCAGCCCATCCATGGAGCTGGAGAGGAGTCTGATGCAATAATCAATGATTAACTGAGTGATTAATTAAATGTGGAACTGAGCTGCTGGGAAAGCCAGGGCAAAAATGAGATAGAAAAGGGGGGGGGCAATGACTTCAGAACTTGAATTTCATAATTAGCCAAACTGTATTCCAAATGTTGATAAAAACAGGACTATACAGAAAATAATAATCCATGATTATTATTATTATTATAATCTATGCTCCCACACTTCTGAAAGAATTACAGAAGAATGTTCAATCACAAAGACAATAATAAAAAAGAAAGAAATAGCATGGTCCACAAGAAACAGTAGCTGTGACAAGAAAACCCAAAAGAGTCCATGTAGTTGTTGATGCAATAAAAATGGAAAAATCTAGAGGGAAGTAAACTGATCACAAATTGGAAGGTAAAAGAAATGGGCAGAAGTAGAAAGCAGGGAATTAAAAATGTGCTAAGATTCATTCTTATCTTGTTCAGGGAATATATAAATAATAGCCAACTTGAGACTTTAATAGAAAATATAATTTAAAACTGTGAGTTGAAAATGAAAGAGTAATTTTTATGAGAAAAAAAATGAAATGTGTAAATCTTACATTGGGGTGGGGAGGGGGCAGCAAAGAAAGAACACAAAGGCAATGTGATCAAGCCGAGTCAGTTGCTCAGTCAGGTCTGACTCTTTTCGTGACACCATGGGAGTCTCCAGGCCGGAACACTGGAGTGGGCTGCCATTCCCTTCTCCAGGAGATTTCCCTCCCTAGGGAGCGAACCCCGGTCTCCTGCATGGCGGGGAGATTCTCTACCATCTGAGCCACCAGAGGAGGTGGTCAAGCCAGCAAAGGATAGAAATTAAATAGGAAGACTCGAGAAATAGGAAAGTTAACATGGCGAGAATAAGATCACTGCAAATGGAACTATAATGTAAGAAACGATAAATGCAACCTTATTTTGTTGTGCTCATTTTGAGACTGTGTTTCTCAATAAACATACAGTGGCTGACACGCTGGCTAAAGAAATGTAACTAGGAATAAAACAAAGAGAACGTGAAAAATTAAAAGACAAGAGAAGATATGCAGGATAAAATCCACAAGGAGAAAGCACAGACAGCAACATGATTCAGTCGAAAGTCGATTCAAGGCAAAATTAATAAAAAGAAAAAAAAGCATGTATGTTTCACATCGATGAAACTCCAGGCCACCAAAAATATTAAATATTCAAGAGCCTCTAATGTCTATTAACATACTTTGAGGGTTATTTTAAAGTATGGATACATGAGAAATTGACAAATCCATCATCAAAATGGTAGACTAGAACAAATCTCTCAGAAATTTAAGCAAGTAGACTGAAAATAAGACTGTTTACTATAAGGAAACAGAGAAAACTCAGAACATTCATTCTTTTCAAATGCATATGGAATGTTTAAAAACTGATAGCAGATGAAGCTACAAGGAAAATCTCACTGAAATCACCCTGAATTAGGAAATATCCATGTCATTTCCCCATTTGAAATACAATAAAGTAAGAAATTCAAAACGGTAGTCACATGACCACCACAAAAAACACTGTATTAAAACAGTTTTAAAATGACACTTAAAGAAATCAATGAAAATGACAGTAGTATACTAAAAAGTCTATGAGATGCAGCCCAAACAGTTATCATATGAAAAATTATGGCCCCAAATTGCATATTCAGTATATTAAAATAAAAATTAAGTGAACTAGGCATAAAAAACTAGGAAGAAAAACAGTATTACTAGAAACACAAGGTATTAAAATACGTATGAAATGAAAATGAAATAAAATGTAGATTATCAATAAAACCAAAAGAAAGTTCTTTGAAAAGATCAGTGAAATGACAAACCTCAGGTAAATCTGAGAGAAGGAAAAATAGAAAAAGAGAAAATACAAATCAACAAGATTACAAACTATATCTGGACATAAATCTTGGATACTGATAAGGTGCTTTTCAATCTAAAAATAACTATGTATAACTTTATGCAATAAATTATGAAGTCTGGAAAATAGATGCATCCTAGGATAATAAAAATGATCCCAATCGACACACAGAATTAGAAACTTCAAAATTAGTCAAAAATTCACTTCCAAAGAATCAGCTCCAGTCAATTTCCCCCAAAGATTAAAAAGTTCTGCCCTACGTAAGCTTATTTTAAGGTACAAAAAGAAGTCGAAAAATTTCCCATTGTCCTTCAGATGTGCATCATAAAGGTGAGATGCCAACTTAGCAGCCAGACAAAGTAACACAAGGAAGATGACAGGCTGCCCTCCAGGTGGAACAGGAAACAGAATCCCTGGATCACACTGAATTTAGTCACAAAATTCTGGGACAAACCCTGTTTTCCATTTTATATTAAACCCTGCTTTGCCAATTTATAAAAAAAATTTAAATAGAACATAGATGTATATAACATACAATTCTTTTATAAACTTGAAAAGCAGGGTTCATCAGGAATTCTTTTAGTATGACCTGAAGTTTTAGATTCTATTACGCATATATGGCTTTAGTTTGAACACACACAGGCATATTTATCTTAAGAAGTCATGGATTATAATAAAGTTTTCTTAAATCTGCTAGAAGTCTATTTAGTAATAAATCACTAGAAGTTTCTCTGCTCGAGTCAGAAAAGGCAAGGCGTACCTGATGCCCATTATTCTTTTAACAATTTACCGGGGGTCTTTGCCAGTATATTAACACAAGGGAAATAAACTAAGAGACAATGTTGTCAATATTTGCCAATGATTTGCTTCCCAGAAAATCTTAATCAACAAAACAAAATAAAAGCAAACAAACAGAAAAAAAATCAGAGGCTAATGAAAAAGTTCTGTAATATTATGGGTTATAAGATCAACATACCCCAAAAAAAAAACAACCCAACAACTTTCCTATACAACAGTTAACCAATTAAAAACTGTAATGGAAAAAGAATCCTGTTTTAAAAACTAATAAAATTAACAAGGAGAGTTTTTGAAATTTTTAAACTCTGCCAAAGCCACACAAGTAAATCTTTATAATTGGGTGCTGGGAGACAGTGTGGTTTTCTAACTAGCGAGTCTCTATATTATAACTGGACCTCTCTGGTGGCTCAGAATCCGCCTGCCCATGCAGGGGGGCGGGTTGGATCCCTGGGTCGGGAAGATCCCCTGGAGGAGGAAATGGCAACCCACTCCAGTATTCTGGCCTGCAGAATCCCCATGGACAGAGGAGCCTGGTGTCCACGGGGTCACGAAAGAGCAGGGCACAACTTAGCAACTGAACAACAAACAGTATAACTAAGTTTATTCTGTCCAAATTAATCTGTAAGTGTAATGCACTTATCCCTTTTCTATTTTACTCAATACACTCATGTGAGAATTTTTAAGAAAGCACTCGTATGTTATTTTTATAATATCTTTTAAAGACATGAAAGAAAATGCTATGCAATTTTATCACTGTGCACTTTGCAAGAAGGCGTGACTGTTGGGATGTTGTAACCAGGATATAAAGTGTTAGTGAGAGGAGAAGCAGGCCCAGAATCCAGAGTCTGACTTCTTTTCCCCAAACAGGAAGCCAGTCACTTATTTCCTGCTCCAGGCTAAGGACCCAAAGAGGCGCCATTTCTCAACCACTCAGTTTCAGAGCTTTTCCACATGGCTCTTCAGTTGAGGCGCCCCCTTTTCCACTTCCCCTGTCACAGTCCAGCCCTCCTTCCCCGACTTCACTTGCCATCGTTCATTCCCATCTCACAGCCAGTCCACTCAACCTGTGCGGAGACATCTCTGAAGCCTGTGGGGAAACTACCCCGGGCCGCCTCAATAACACACCCCTGACATCTAACATTAAACAAGGCTTGGAGGTTTCACGTCAGAATAGGCTATCAAGCCTTTTTTTTTTTTTTTTAAATGGATGTTAGGAAAACCACTGTTTTTAAGAGTTCAGCTTTCCAGCAAGAATGTTAGCAAGGCCTCGCTACCTCTGCCCTTCCATGAACACAGCTGAGTGAGAAAGGCCAGGCAGACTCTGGGTGTCAGTAAACTGTCAGATGGAGAGCTGCTCCCCCTGCAGAGTTAACTGCCTACCTCTGGTCTTTAGATCTCATCTTACCACCCATACTTTTCAATTAAGCGATTCTCCACCAACATGCCATGATTGATCCCGAGCCTCTGATCCATTTGGTGAGCTTGACATTATAAAAATGTAGAAACGGATGCCCAATGGGAGGTAAGAAAGATTAAGCACCTTCTTTGAGGACAGATGGCCCAAAGCTGGTGAGATGGCACCGCTTATTTAAATTTAAGAACACAAAACTATCCCACCATCACTCCCGCCCCCACCCTGGCCTCCCCTTACCTTATGACAGGATACCTTTTGGAGAAGGAAATGGCAACCCACTCCAGTGTTTCTGCCTGGGAATCCCACGGACAGAGGGGCCTGGAGGCCTACCGTCCACAGGGTCTAGCAAAGAGTCAGGCATGACATAGCAACTAAGTATGAAGATAACTATAAAATAAGCCCCTCAAGGGGTTAATCCCTAAAGCCTCCCTCTACCTAATGGGCATGCTTTTCTCGGAATAGGGAATAAAATGAGTCACTTAATCCTATTATTATCAAGAAAAATATGAATCAGAGTCAAGCACAAGCAGGAACAAACTATTTTAAATGGCTATGCTTACGTGTAACTGATACGAGCAGCCACTGGGGTATATCCCATAAAGTTGTCAAAGAGGCTGCTGAAGCCCTGCAGCCTCTGATCAGGCCAACACGACTATTTCAAGGACTTTAAACGCCATCGTGTTATCACCGTCCAATGAGTGGGACTCAACAATGTGTCCGCCACATCTCTCATCCTTTTCAGAGGAAATCTGCGTGTTCTTGGGGCACTGACTATGCACAAAAAATGATCCCATAAATGCTGCTAACATTTGTAATCAAGGGAAATCCCACACTGTGTTGAACTTGGTATTAGTTTATGGAAAAAGATATTGATACATCGCTTCCAGAGGGCAAAGAGCCAAATGCTGGCCACCATTAGCTCCTTTGTAGCTCTCCAAAGATTATTTATTTTACTTATACACTAGAAATAAAAATACTTATTACACTAGAAATCCAAATACTTATTAAATACTTATTTGCTATATTATTTTCTTCTGCTATGAAATTAGGTTTTGGAATTTTAAAGAGAGAGAGAGAGAAAGAATTGTCTACCTTCTCCGCAGGAAACTGCAAAGAGTACTTAATGTTACCAAAGTTATGAGTCAGACCAAAATAAAAAGCTTCATAAGAAAACCTGATCCACAGATTTAAAAAACAATGACTTATTCAAAGATACTGTCCACTCTTATCTACCAAAAGTTAAAGAAAACTTGTAGCTTGACTAATGACCTTCAGTGTTATAATCATAATAGACAAGATTCATTGAGTGCATTCCATGGACCAAACTTTTTTAAGTATCTTATGTCCATTAAATTATTCAAATCCTCACAAAACCCTATAAAGGAAGCGCTAATAGTAATGCCATTTCACAGACAGGGAGAAAGTTTAAATAACCTGCCCAAACAAGACATTTGGCTAATGGAAGACTGACTGAACAACTTTACATCCTATCCATTAAATCCCCTGATCATGACACTGACTTCCAGGTAGTGGAGTAATCCAATCAAACTGGACCATCCAACACACATCTGCTCTTATACATGAAAACTGTATTTATCATCCACTCTGTTGGAGAAGACTCTTGAGAGTCCCTTGGACTGCAAGGAGATCCAACCAGTCCATCCTAAAGGAAATCCTGAAGAGTCATTGGAAGTACTGATGCTGACGCTGAAGCTCGAATAATTTGGCCACCTGATGCGAGGAGACAACTCACTGGAAAAGACCCTGATGCTGGGAAAGAGTGAAAACAGGAGGAGAAGGGGACCACAGAGGATGAGATGGTTGGATGGCACCACCGACTCAATGGACATGAGTTTGTAAGCTCCCAGAGATGGTGAAGGACAGGGAAGCCTGGCGTGCTGCAGTCCATGGGGTCTCAAAGAGTCGGACACGACTGAGTGACTGAACAACGGTTAACAACTAGAAGTGTCTTCCTGCTGGGAAGAAGGTTTACTGTAAGTCTTAGTTATCCACACAAGTGTATGAGCAAGAACAGGTTAACACACAAGAAGGAACATTACAGAGAGATGAGGCGAGGAAACTGGAATACTGAATAAAGTTGAGTTTGAGAACCAAGGAGTTCCTCTGAATGAACACTTAAAATAAGAAGTCTCTTACAAAACTAGCAAGCACTAAAATTAGCTCAATGTTCTATTCACAAAAGATGTCAAGTTCTCAGTTGTGTAACAACAATTCCTGATCTACTTCATTTCTATTCACTGGATGATCCTCCCTCTTTCAAATAACATATTTAGTCTAATTCTCACTAAATTTACCAGTAACGGTTATTTATATCAAAATGTAAGTATAGGAAAGTGTGAGGCAGTTTTTCTCTTTTTCTTAAGAGGTAGCATCTTGGGAGGGTGGTGGTAGGGGAGGATAAGTGAGGAGAGAAAAAGTAGGAAAGGAGGCAAAACAACCAATTCTCACGGTGTGGAACAGACAAGAACAGTTTACTAATTCAACAAGGTTGTTGACCAGGTGGTACTTTACACCAGGGGTCTCCAACCATCAGGATCTAATGCCTGATGATCTGAGCTGGAGCTGATGTAATAATAACAGAATAAAAGTGCACAATAAATTTAA
Source organism: Cervus canadensis (assembly GCF_019320065.1). Classification (NCBI taxonomy): domain Eukaryota; kingdom Metazoa; phylum Chordata; class Mammalia; order Artiodactyla; family Cervidae; genus Cervus; species Cervus canadensis. Next base: position 10,187,483 of record NC_057408.1, read on the forward strand.
CACGCTTCAATTATCCTGAATCTGTCAGTTTCCCCACCCCAATCCTTGGAAAAATTGTTTTCCATGAAACAGACCTCTGGGCCCAAAGAGGTTGGGGACCACTGCATTACACAGTGTATCTGCACAAAGGAATAAGAAACTGGGGTCTCTGCAGCATGGAGGAAGTCCAACTCATGGACAACAGTAACATCGCAACTGGGAGCCCGGATGGAGGAGGCGAAAAGAGCTCCAGGAACAGGACGAGTGCATCCCTGGGAAGCAGAAGACCTGTTTGAAAGCCTGCCTGAGAAGAGCCAGGGAACTGATAGGAACAAGGAGGGAGGACTAGCCCTCAAGAGCAGAGTCGTTCCTCAAGAGCCAAGAGCAGTGCAGTTTTCTCTGAGCAATACTTCATTTACTCAGCTTTAGGGTCAATTTCAACACTCTTATTACTCCATAAAGTTGAAACTTAACATTTAAGAAAAAGAACTAATAATAACAATAATAATAGAAATAGGTCAAGTGTATCATAGGTATTAGTTCTTTAACCTTGCAGTGGTATGCTGATACAGCCTCTTGGGAGGGAGGTATATTTCCATAGTGTAAATACTCTCATTGTGGTTTATTTCAAGCTCTAGATGGTTTATTAGGTAGCCTACAAAATTCCTGAACATGTAATTACTAGCTCTCCTTCTTCACATGATGCTTGTAAGTCACTTTTAGCACTTAAAGACAAAATTACTTAAGGAACTACACGTGAAATTTAAAATAATGCAGCTACTCATTTGAATATTAATCCTGGTTTTTGATGTGATCTCCAGGATGATTTTAAATCATTTTACCCTTATTTATCAATACAAAATTGGTATTAATCCTAAAATTTGTATGGTAAAATAAAAAATTCTGAATAGTCAAAGCAATCATGAGAAAGAACAAAGCTTCAAAATGTATTACAAAATGTATTACAAAGTTATAGTGATCAAAACAGCATGGTGCTGGTATTAAAACAGACACACAGAACAATGGAATAGAATTAAGAGCCCAGAAATAAACCCACACATATACAGTTCAAATAATTTTTGATAAGGGCACCAGAAACCCATAATGGGGAAAGGACAGTCTCTTCAATAAATAATACTGAGGAAACTAGATACCCACACACAAAAGAATAAAACTGGACCCCATCCTACAGCACTCACTGACTTGAAATAGATTAGACTTAAATGTAAGATCTAAAACCATAAAACTCCTAGAAACACAGGGGAAAGGCTTTTTGACACCAGTCTTAGTAATGATTTTTTAGATATGACACCAAAAGCACAGGAAACAAAAGCTAAAATAAGCAAGTAGGACAACATCAATCCAAAAATTGTCTGCACAGCAAAGGGAAGCATCAACAAAATGAAAAGGCAACCAAATATATAGGGTCCAAAATATATTGACTTGTATGAGTGTTGTATTGTATTTGTGCAATACTTCATTTACTCAGCTTTAGGGTCAATTTCAACACTCTTATTACTCCATAAAGCTGAAACTTTATGGAGTATATCTGACTCATATATGTATGAGTCAGTATATTTGACTCATACAAGTCAATAGCAAAAAAACAAAAACAATACCCAGTCTGATTTAAAAATGGGCAGAGCACCTGAACAGCCATTTTCCTATGAAAAGATGCTCAGCATCATTGCCATGCCCTCCTCCAGGGGATCTTCCACGCCCAGGGATCGAACCTGGGCCTCTAATGTCTCCTGCATTGGCAAGCGGTTCTTTTACCATCAGCGCCACCTAGGAAGCCCAGTCATCACCAGATAAATGCAAATCAAAACGACAATGAGATATCACCTCCCACCTGCTAGGATGGCTATTATCAAGAAGACAGGAGATGACAAATGTTGGCAAAGATGGAGAAAAGGCAACCCTCATGCACTGTTGGTGGGAATGCAAATTAGTGCAGCCATTACTGAAAGGAAGATGAAGGTTTCTCAACAATTTAAAAATAGGATTACAAAAAAAACAAAAACAAAAAACCCTCATGACCCAGCAATGCCACTTCTGCGTAGAGATTCAAAACAAAATTAGTATCTCAAAGAGATACTTGTACTTCCATGTTCATAACAGCATTATTTACAATAGCCAAGAAAAATTAAGTGTCCATCAACAGACAAATAAAGAGAATGTAGCATATGTCTACAATGGAGTATTATTCAGTCATAAAAAGAAGGAAATCCTGCCATTTGTCACAATGTGGGTAAATATGGAAGTCATCATTCTAAGAGAAATAAGCTAGACAAAGAAAGACAAACAGTGATTGATATCACTCATATACAAAATCTTAAAAAACAAAAACGGAATTCATAGGAACAAAGAATAGAATAGTTGCTGATGGGCTGAGGGGACAAGTGAAATTGGAAGATGCTGATCAAAGGGTACAAACTATCGGTTGTAAAATGAATCGGTTCTGTGAATCTAATGGCCAGCATAGTGATTACAGTTAATAATGCTGTATCCTCTACTTGAAATTTGTTATAAACTATATGGGAAAAGATTCTGAAGAGTATATACATGTATATGTGTCACTGAATCACTCTGTTGTACACCTGAGATGACAACATTGTAAATCAACTAAATTTTGATATAAAATCTTTTTAAAAAGGAAATTTGCTAAGAATTGATCTTAAGCATTCTCACCACAGAAAGGTAACTCTGTGAGATGATAGCTGTGTTAATTAACTTAGTTGTGATAAATATTTCACAAACTCTATGTTTATCAAATCATCATGCTGTGTACTTTAAATACATATGATTTTATTCGTTAATTATACATCACTAAAACTGAAAAAAATAAATATGTGAAAGAATTTTTAAAATTAAAATTGTTAGCATTATATTACTTTCGATATCTTTTTGAGAGGGATTTGAAACAAAATATATCCATTTTTTTAAAAAAATCACACATTAATTGACTAAAATCATTAAGATTTAACTCTTTTCTCATTCCATCAGTTTTGAAGTAAATAAGGTGAGGGGTCTTAGAAATTATTATTTTATTTAAGAATGTCACTTACTATTTGTGAATACGTATGATATTAAGGCAGAATGTATTACAATTATGTTCAAATTTAAAGACCTCACAGATTTTTGCTTTTCTTTTTAGGGAAAACTAAATCCAGATTGTTATTTCAAAGGTGAAAATACACAGGTCTGGAGAAAAAACAAAATTAGGCCAAGGCCTCAGTAAGTCACTATAAGATAAGTTGCATTTGACAGTTTTTACACTAAACTTGCAGCCTCTGAGCCTCTGCTTCAGCTCTCTAAACCATCACAGCGTTCACTAAGAAATGATGGTACTACAACAACCAGGGTGGTGTATATTCAGTTGTATATGACAAGTTTCACTTCTGACCCTTATGAAATCACCTATAGACTTAAACGTGTAGCACACAGAACAACAACTGCGGCATCCAGAGACACAAACCAAAGGAGCCCAAGTATATTCGCCTGGATAAGCGCAAGTGTAACACTCAAAAGACACCAACAAAATTGTGCAGAACGCATTTTGCAGTCAATCCCATTCTGCTTACACTGTAGGGATCTTAGCGGCAAGAACGCCATAAATGAGCATGGGCCAGCCAGCTTTTATCCGAGGAATCCTTGGATAAAGTGATTTACCTTCATTCACTCATTAGTGAAATGAGGAGTTGGAACAAATCCTCTCTAAAGTATCAACAAACACTAAAAGTATATGAATGAAAACCAAAGTCTAAGGGATTTACAGACCAACTTTGACTCATAATTTCAGCCTGAAATTAACAAAGACCCTTAACCTTTCTTTGAAGAAGATATCTGGCATCTCTGACTAAATTTAACTGGAATAATTCTAGAAAGAAAATTCTAGGAATTTCTAGGGGAAAATATAATGAAGGCCAATGAGTTAAAGTTGCTATATTAGTTTTAGAATTTTGCTTCTACACAAGAACTACTTGAAAAGTCAAAGTCGCTCAGTCGTGTCTGACTCTTTGCGACTTCATGGGCTATACAGTCCATGGAATTCTCCAGGCCAGAATACTGGAGTGGGTAGCCTTTCCCTTCTCCAGGGGATCATCCCAACCCAGGGATCAAACCCAGCTCTCCCACATTGCAGACGGATTCTTTACCAGCTGAGCCACAAGGGAAGCCCCAAGAACTACTTACTGGCATGTATTTTTTTCCTTCCTCAAATGTGCATTAAGTGCAGGGTCCTAGGAGAATAAACTTTGTCCATGAATTGCCTTCCTAAGACAATCTGGATTCTTCAAAGTGATTGAAAAACATTAGTCAACAATGAAGTAAAGAAGCCACTGAGCCATTTTTAGGTAAAGAAAAAAAAAGTTTGTTTCTCTTAGAACTGTTATTTCATCAAACATGCCTGTGAATGTTTAAGATACATCATTATCTACCAAGATACCTAGATACATCATCTTGGTACCAATGATGTACCAAGACACCTCATTATTACCACCCAGAAAAAAAAAAAAAGAGCTGCCAGTTAAATTGGTATGCCATAAATTTTGGAGGTGTTAAAACGTGAAAAAAGAGAAAGTGTTCTAGAATCAACTGACTGTTGTCGCAGAGGCTTTTGACCCAGCATCTTGGACAAAACCGTCTTCAAGAAGCATCGTGACGATGCGGGTGGGTCATGAGTCCCGTGTGACGCAACCTTCTCTCTCCACTTGCATCGTAGTCATTAAACTTTTTTTTTTTAAAGGAAAATCATTTATCATTTGTACCAAACAGAAATTAGGAAGCAAATAATTAATGGAGGCTAAATATATCTCTTTAGAGTATTTTCTGTGTTTCTTATTCTTTTCAAGGGCAAAGAGTTGCTGCCTTGCACACGTTGTTTGGGGAACGTGTCAAACACTTCCGAAATGTCTAAAGGCTACCAGTGTGCACTCCCCTCCCACATTCCTTATTCCGACAGTCACAGGCACCAGGAGCCAGAGGGGGGTCTCAGAGACCACCTAAACTGAGCCTTCATTTTCAAGAGGCAGACACTGAGCCTTAAAACATACTGGAGGCGGGATAAGAACTCAGTGGTTCGACCTCCAGTCTACGAGCTGCTAGATTCTAAATATTCTGCTCAATTATTCCTACCTTTTGGCAACCCACTCCAGTACTCTTGCCTGGAAAATTCCATGGACTGAGGAGCAGATTATAGTCCATGGGGTCGCAAAGAGTCGGACACTGAGCTACTTCATTTTCTTTCTTTCTTTAGTTTATGAAGGACAACTCCAAAGAGGAATCTTTTTTGTCTCCTTGTCTGAATTTCCTCCAACTAATTTAATGAGTCTACCTTTCTCTAATACTGCCCTTCAAATGGGACAGAGAGCGTCTCAAACAAATTTCTCAAGGTTTCTGAGATCTTCCTTCTCAGTCAGATTCAGTGACAAAGGTTCGTTATGTTGCATATAATGAATGAGGGGAACTTTGTAATGCAAAAAAAAAAGAAAAAGAGTAAAAGCAATGTATTCAATATTTCCTCATACTGTCCCTCTCTCAATAAATTTTTTTAAATGAATGCAATGAAATATGTTTCTCCTGTTAAACTTAAGACACTACTAAATCATTCCCGAATGTAGGAAGCATCCCCAGGGTGACTCAATCCCAACCAAGCCCTGCATGTAGTACCAGTCCTGAGAGATGCTCCAACAAGTAAAGCTTTACGGCGGACTTCCCTGGTGGTCCAGCGGTTAGTACTCCACGCTTCCAAAGCAGGGGACACTGGTTCAGTCCCTGGTCATGGAACAAAGATCCCACATGCTGCCTGATTCAGCCTAAAAAAAAAAGAGCTTCATGGGAAGACACTTCCGCAAGGCAAAGAATAAAGCATTCTAACTCCTGTGCTGAATTGTGTACTATCACTTAACGTCTTTCCCTATCTGAGAAGTCCAGCTTGATATCTCTAAGTTTTATAGGAAATGCCCTCAAGAGGCAGTCTACATTCCATGAAATAGAGAGGCTATGATCTCAGGGTAATTCCAGAATCTCCATCAAACATGGCAATGTCAAGTTTGTCTGGAAAAGAACAAGAATACCACCTCCTCCAAAACCACACATGTTCCAGGCATTGCTGTTGCTACCAGGCCAAATGTCCCACTATGACCTTCAAAGAAGACACTACTGCTGTGATCCTAGGATTAAGATATGCTTCTGATCCTGTCTAACCTCACCATGAAACAAGGGGTTTAACTCTGATAATGAGTTTTCCACCCTATCCTATAAACTCAGATCAACTGAAATCCCATGGGCCAATCACTACCAAGACATTGAATACAATACCAGCCCAGTTCATCAAGAGATCGTATCTCATGTTTCTCTCACCCTTAGATGGGGTACCGTCCTCAACAACAGACATATTTGGCCAAAACAGCCCAAACCAAGATGGCCAATGGTTTAATGTTCCTTTCTGAGCCCTTCCATTACGCTGCTTCCTGAGTCTGAGGGCTGGCAGGCAGGGCGCCCCGTCAGAGCTGCAGAACTCTGCAGATGTCTCTGCAAAATGAAAAGGAGACAAGATGGCCCTCTGACAACAGACAGCTGTCAATGAGGTGACACGGTCGCACTCGGCCGGCCGACGAGCGGCACGGAGGTGACACGCGCTTGGCTCCTCAGCGCACCTGTAAAATCCTGGCCCTCCGGGAGCTGCTCACACCGGCCCGTGAAGTGACAGCATGTATCGCCTGCAACTGTCCTCTCTCGTCCCTCCGTATGTGGGTGCCTCTCGCTCACCCACTTGGGTGTGGTGAGTATGGCTGGAAAGGCTCTGGTCAATACGACATGGGTAGAAACACAAATCAGGCCAAACAAAAGTGGGGAACAAGAACAGGAAAAGGGAGCCCTGCAGCAGAATGACCCAAAACAAAGCAGAGAGACCGACTTACCTATTCAGAGCTGGCTCATACCGACATGGATACAGAGACGCCATCTCAGGCAACCAGGCAAGACACAAAACAGCCGCGTGGCCTCTTCCCCCGGCTCCACCTTGCCGTTAGCCCCTCCAGCCACCAGGGGGCAATTCGGGGCTAGATCCTGGGAGAGGAGGCTCCAGTTCTGAGCTTTTACAAACATTAGAAGTGGGAGTAGGGGTGGAGTGCCTGGGGAAAGCAGCGCTGAAAGGACAGACTCAGGGGACCCAGCAAGCGGAAAAGGGAGCTCCTCAAAGCTTCCACTGATTTTCTTAACGAGCGAACTCCTAAGCTCAAAGATGGCTTTCCCTGGTGGTTCAGCGGTAAAGAATACTCCTGGCCAGTGCAGGAGATGTGGGTTTGACCCCTGAGTCGAGAAGATTCCCCTGGAGAAGGAAATGGTAACCCACTCCAGGATTCTTGCCTGGGAAATCTCATGGGACAGAGGGGCCTGGCGGGCTACAGTCTATGAGGCCATAAAAGAGTCGGACATGACTGAGCCACTAAACAACAAGATAGTCCCTCTAAACTCATAAATAAATGCTAAATTCATGAAGGAGCTACCTGATGCACCTGGCAGATACTTTAAACCATCAATAGGAAACAATACCTCTCACAGTCTCCCTCTCTCTTTCCATCTCTCTCCATCTTTCTTTCCCGCTCCCCCACCTCTTTTACTTCTCTTTGGTTTCTAAAAGAACAGCTGGTTGGAAGCAGCGAATCAGGAAGAAAAACAAGGGGAGACAACCAAAGCGGATACAGCGTCAAATCTGTGGCTGTCCACGTGCAGTACCGAAGTTGAAACAGCAGAAGTCTGTCTTAGAGAAAGACGGGTTTAACAAAACACAAACTCACTAGAGTGGCCGCTCAGGCAGCAGAGATCTTCCACAGTCACTCTCTGCCCTGACCACTTTCATTCTGACTCTTTTTCAGCTCCCCCAACCAAGAGACCAATCCACCTGCTGGGCCGAAAATACAACCCCAAAGGTTTTTATAAGATCATTTTTAGGAGATTACTGAAGAGTGAAAAGGAGAAGTGGGAAGAGGAGATACTGGGGACACGTGTCCTTCGTCTTTTGAGAATCAGAGAAAAAGTCCGAGCTCAAGGCTTTCCCAGGTCTGCTCCAGCTCTGAGAGCTTGGGAGGGTCCCTACAGTTGTCAGAGCCTGGACAGGATGACAACCATCACTCCGTCACCGCAGGGCGGCTCCACTGCGGAATATCCACATGGCCACTGCCTCATCCCTGGAAGACAAAGCAGTCTTTCTTTGAGAGAGATGTGAGAAGCTATTCAACCTCCATCTGCAATCGTGACCAACAAGCAGGAACAGAGCCAGGACAGAGTCTGAGACTGGCCACCGTCTCTCCCACACCAACACCTACGGTTTATCAGCCAAACCAGCGGGCCCTGCCTTCCGCCAGCTGCCAGGTAGCTGAAGAAGCATACTGGGTTCCCCCACCTAGGGGCTCCCCAGGGCAGGGCTGAAGGACCATGTCACCAGGATGTCAGCCAGTCACAGAGTTCCAGGGGCATGGGACACTCCGGCTCCTTCCACTGCCCATGCTCTTTGGAAGCTGTCTTATCATCCACATAGACCCAACTCGAGGACACCAAAATGCACCAACATCCCACAGGCTTAAACACTCAGATCACTTATAAAGTCTTCACCGCTGTTCCAGCTAATACCAATATGGGCACCTTCTGATAGACAGCCTTTCCCTCTCATAAATATGCATAAATAGTCACCAAGCAGAACCACTACAGTGCCTGGGTCAAATGTCAATTTGTGATATATAATATTGTAGTTTTGCCCAACTTTCATCAGCACCATTTCTAATACTGAATTCAGCCTTGTATCTTTAGTTAAGAAAGTGATGATAAAGGAATGAAAAAGGAATTCCTTTTACTATGAAACAGGAATCCAATGCAGGAGTATGTCGGGAAAAAGAAAAAGTATTTGCATATATATGAAAGCCAAGGCGGTCATTCCAGGCAAATCCCACTCCTCCTGGTGCCCATCAGAGCAGTGATGGGCGTGGCCTCTGGGACCACGCCACGCCCCGTCTCTTTCACCAGCTAGAGCTCTTTCGCCAGTTGAAATACTGGGAGGGTCTGGCCCCCTGTCGTGCAGTCTCCACTGTCCCCTGGGGAGATGGGGACTGGTGGGGGTGCCCGAACAGCAAAATTAGCCACCTCCCAGAGGAACACAGGCTTGCCACCTTAGACATCTCCTCCTGGAGCCTCTGATACCCAGGCACCATTTTTACGCTACAGCAGAAGAGGGAAGAAGGCAGTCATTTCCCCAAAAGGAAGTTATTGTTAAGGACGAGCCCAGGCTCTAGAGGTATTAGGACGGCAAGGAGGTTGGACAGCCTCACTGTCCCTCTCAAGCGCCAACTCCAGTTCAGGCTTTCCTGGAATCCTGCCTGTGCTGCTCTGAGACTTTTAATCTCTAAGTTCATTCTGCATCTTCTTTCTCTCGAGAGAACACGGTGTGTGCGTAAGCTCTTGCTTACGGCAGATGGACCTTCCAGGAATCACATCCATTGAAAATAAGAGCAGTGACTGTCCCGCTCGGCCGGGCTCCCGGTTTGGTTCTGATCAGAACAACGGCCGTCTTATCAGCCCCCTGGGTTGCTGAAGATAGGAAGGCCTCTCTACCGTTCCATTAGGGCTGCCTGACGCCCTATCTTACACACTGGCTTCTTAGTTATTGCAGAGCTTTTACATATTTAGGGAGATTTTCCATCAAAACATGCTGGAATGGCTAGAGGCTCAGACACATGAATGATATCTGCCCACATGTGCTTTTTATCCAAGTTCACAGCTCCTGGTCACTGAGGGTAAACAGTGTTATCAGTGATTATTACGGATTTAGTCAAGTATATTTCGTTCCTGTCATTTACAAGCACTTGTGTTGGCTGGTATTTACAATGTCGGGACTCCGTCACTTTGGCAACCTTCTGAGACAACATTTTTCCAATGTTACAGTGACATTTCAAAAACTCAGTATTTACAAGCAAATGACACCCTCTGGCTCCGTAACGATGCGATTCAGTGGTAGCTGAACAAAGGGACACTCCTCTAGAAATTTCTTCAGGATGTATTTCCGGCTACGACTGGCTATTACATCATGGTCCAGGGCAGCCCTGTGGCCTTTGGAAGAAAGAGGCTACAAAGACATCAAGTATTAAGAAAATGTCAGTGTCCCATACTACTGGAATGTTAACTGCTGTGTGGAGGTTCACGTGAATGGGGGCTGCTATATGAAGCTGACAAGTCTCTTAACATCTCTGAGCTTTAGTTTCTCATGTCCTACTAAGCGGCATTGGGCAATCAGGTGACATATGGTTATTTTAACATTCCATCTTTCTGCATTTCAAAATTATACACAGAGATAAAACTCATATCATCATTTTTTTTTCATATCCTGTGTTGAGTTTATGAGGAAAAGAATCCCATGCAGGAAACAGAGAAGCCAATCATGATCGCTCAACTCAATCCCATCTTCCCTGTTCCAATGCCCCCACCTCCGCCCGCATCAAGCAAGAGGGACCAGGAAGAGTGAAGGAGGAGGAAACCTGACCGACAAAAACACAGCTGGTATTACATTCACCCCTGAGCTTCAGGGCCTTCCCAGTCTCAGACAGACCACGGTTCTCTCCAACACGACCACGGTCCTCTCGGCAGTGGAACAGAGGAACGACTGCTGACAGGTGACAGACGATGCAGGAAATACGCACCACATGGTGTATGCAACCTGTAGTCCTCATGGGAGACATTCAAAATATTCTTTCTGGACCCTCTAAAGACAATAATCTTGACCATATAGATTGCAGGCTCCATCATACCATCTTTAGAAATACAGTCTTGGGATTTCCCTGGCAGTCCAGTGGATAGGACTCCACGTTGCCAATGCAGCGGTCACAGGTTCAATCCCCGGTCAGGAAACTGCCTTGATTGTGACTGCTGTGGTTAGTCGCTCAGTCGTGTCCGACTCTTTGTGACCCCACAGACTGCAGCCCGCCAGGCTCCTCTGTCCCTGGGATTCTCCAGGCAAGAATACTGGAGTGGGTTACCATGCCCTCCTCCAGGGGCTCTTCCCAACCCAGGGATCGAACTCAGGTCTCCCGCATTGCAGGCGGATTCTTTACTGACTGAACCACAGGAACTAATATCCCATATGTTGTACAGCACGGCCAAAAGATTTTTTTTTTTAATGCAGTCTTCCCTACTAATCAAGGTCCCCGTGCAGTAAGTTAAACAATATGTAAGTTCACAGTGAGAAGAGAGCCAGGACCAGCTATGAGGAGACTGTGGCCCAATGGCTATCACAAAAAGCTTCGACAACTGGGTGAAGAAGCAGTAGGGAAAATGACAAGTCTGGAGCCAAAGGACTGTGTCCCCTAAGCCCCCTTCTGCCACTTACTGTTCATAGTGGCAAAAAGGCTGTGAGTCTCCCGTTCATTATCAATAAAATGGGGATTAAAAACAGATCTGCCCTCACTGGTGTCACCAAGTTATCTAACTCGTCACTGCGGTTGGTTCACTTATCCACTGACGCATCCATCCACTGACCCCAGAGCACTCACTCAGTGTCCCCTCTTAGGCACTGGGGAGGGACGACAGGCCCGGTCCTCGGTCCTCTCCGGCTGCAGACAGCGTGACAACTCTGGCCTGGCAGAGCGCGGCGCGTCAGAGGCTACCTGGGCACGGACAGAGCCACCTCGTTCTGGCCTGAGTCTAACACGAGGGCCCCTGGAGGGAAGAGTGTGTGACCTGGGCTAACCCTTGGACAGAGAGCAAGAGTCACCCCGTGCAGGCACAGAAGGAGAGGGGGAGGAGGGGTGAGATGAAGATGCCCCAGGCCAACGGAAAGGTCCTTGTGAAGACAGGGAGAACCATCGACGAGCCCTCAAGGGAACCCGGAGCGGCTCAGTGTGGCTGGAACACAAGGTATCAGTGGTGAGTGGGAAAGACAAAGCTGAAGGCCAAGGCAGGGGCCAGGCTCTCTAGAGCCCATGCATCATCCTAAGGCTGCTCCCTGAAGAATGGAGGGAGGCTGGGCCGTGTAACCGCCTCGGGGAGCTTTGGAGACAATGGCTCCAGCAGTCTTGTGAGGAGGAGGAGGTGGGGATGGAAGGAAATGGAGGGGTGGGCATAGCAACAGCGGTGACTGGGATGCAGGGGTCGGTATACAGGAAGCAGAATCGATCAAATCTGAGAACTGAGGGTTTATGGAGATGAAGGAGGCAGTCTAGGAGGGTGACTGGGGAGCAGTCACAGTCGCCAAGCCAACAGACACAGATGGAAAGACTAATCCTGAGAGGAAGTTCAACCAATAAAATTCACGGTCAAAAGTACAATACCTGAGGTGAATTATCTCATCAGTAATTGCCAAATTTTACTCTAGCCCCTCGAAAAATATATCTCAACAGATGTGAGAATATCAATGTGAAAACGTTGTGTTAGAGACTCACGTTAGGTGACTACACTGTTCTTAGCTCAAACCCTCTGCCAAGCACAGCGATAACAGGATCTTGGGGGGCGGAGTTATGGCGCTATCATATAACAAACATTATTAAACCCCCAAGTGAAGGTGTGGTGGAGCATACTGTTGTTGGGTGTTCTGGTGTGCCTCACTTGCTGGCTGAGGTTGTCCAGAGTTGACCTAGGATGTCTGTGTTCTATTTCTAGAACTGTATGGACAAATAATCTAGAGCACTGATAAAATTATTTGCAACCAGGTAACTAAGGGAGACATTTTGGATGAAATTCCACAGGAGCCTCCAAGCCTGGCATCTGTGAGTAGCTCCTAAGTCACACTATGAAACATGAGGGGGTAGTATAGCTACCTAGGATATAATGAAATATAAATATGCTTTGTAATCAAGTATGAAATGGTTTCCCTAGTGGCTAGAACAGTAAAGAATCTGCCTGCAATGCAGGAGTCCTAGGTTCCATCCCTGGGTTGGGAAGATCCCCTGGAGAAGGAAATGGGAACCCATTCCAGTATTCTTGCCTGTAAAATCCCTTGGACAGAGGAGCCTGGTGGGTTCATGGGGGTCACAAAGAGTCGGATACAACTGAATGACTAACTATAACTATGAAATGGAAACAGTGTGAAGTTCGAGAATGGTAAGACTGTGTTTTCTGAATGATAAGGATGTGTTTTCTGCAAAAGAGAACTGAAAGGAAGTTCTCCTAGAAATAAATCAAAGGGTAACCCCTTCCCTCACAAACAAAATGCCACCGTTAAAATATTCATTTCATTGACAAAATGGCACCCAAGGTTTGCACTCTGAAAACACATTCAAGCAAATCTTACTTGGTAGTAAAGTGGGAGTCAGGCTGAAGAGAAATTGGTCTGTATTAGTGTCTCCTGTTGAGCTGGGACAGTTAAATGGCAGAGATGCAGACCGACTCCTTGAGGGACGATGTCACAGGAGTAGCAGCTGTTGACATTCCTCTTTGCCACATGTCACGGTCCATAGCAAATCTCTTACCCTGCTAATGTCGTGTTGTACCAGCCACTCTCCACATGACAGTTCTGAATTGCAGGGCTCAGAGTGACAGACAGACTTCACAGCTCAAAGGTACTGGTAATGGATCTTTCCACAGGAGTGAAATGCATCCAAGGAAGAAAGCTCACTTGATGGGGACTTCAAAGAAGTGGTATAGCCTGAGTTAAGTTGTATTCTACAACTCACGTGTGAGCTTTGTGCAAAAAATTTGCTTAGAATTTTATAATGAATTTTCTACTGAAAAAACTTAAAAGTTGAAATACTTGTCAGATCTTGAATTCTGATTCTCTCGGGGTGTTAGATCTTAACTCTGAGCAATAAGTCTAGGACGCGACTTGTCCACTCTAGGACACAGGCTTGTACCGCTACTAGTCTTTGAATGTGAAACATAAGAGGGGCAGAAAATATTCTGGTTGATCACAGACAGAGCAACATCTCATAGATCCAGGCAGCCCCAAGTGAAACCAAATGACCGTAGGTCTTAACCAATATTCTCATCAAAAAAAGAAAATTAATCACTGAAACATGCAACTATTTTTAAACCAAACTGGTGATCAGGAACGCAACCCGATTTCCTATCTTCTCTATGGCAACTGTCACTGACATTTATTTACGACTTCCTCCTGTAAAAACATCCACCTTTCAACTCTCACCAGAGAATATCTTCTAAGTCTACACTCACTTTGGGTCAGGGGCCCATCTCTTATTCCCTCTGTCCATTTCACATACAGTCCTTTTGAAGAACACAAAATATTCTTTCTATGACATTATGTCAAGTCACCTTCATATTCTCTCAAAAAGGTATATAATTTTCTTTCTATTTATATAGCTGGCATCTTATCTTCAGACTTTTCCATTATAATATGAAACAAATTACAAACACTTCTTTTTAGCCAATCTTATATGGCTGTAAGAGTGGCAAAATTAACTCATAATGAATAACTATTCATATTCACTATTATATAACCATACAATATATACTGACACCCTACATACCCTAAGTGAGAAGAAAGTTATGCTTAGCTGATTTCAGTGAATATTTTACTAATACTTCTGTTTGAATAAAAATTATTTTACAGGCATCACTACTGATGCAATCTTCAACAAAATATTAATGCTAAGGTAAGGGATTTAATCCAATAGGAATCCACCTATATAAGCTTTGTATCACTTACTAACTCATTCCCTCTTCATATTATGTCCTATTCTATTAGGATAATCAAATGGATCTCAGAGAGGCTTATAAAACTCTCTATGAAAGCATAAGATGAGTTAAGAATTTTATCCTGATTTTATAACCTTTATTTCTATTTGATAATCACTTCAGAATTAGAGGTATATTTTAGGGTCCTTTCCTTTCGACTTTATTTATCCTGTGTTGGTGGTAGCCAGGCTTGATGTTTCCTTCCTGTAGTTTTTATATGTGTACATACACATGCGTGCGTGCGCGCGCGCGCGTGTGTGTGTGTGTGTGTGTGTGTGTGTGTAAAGATGAGGGGAGAAGGAAAACAAAACTAAGAAAAAATGAAAGTGACTTATCATCAGAGTATGAGAAAAGTTAGCTACTTAGTGAAATAAAAATAACATATTTAGTGATTTGTAATATAAGAATAAAATGAACTCACGGGATCTCAAGAGGTCTGCAATATGATCTTTGCAAAACATATCTTGCCAATTAAATTGAGGTAGGAGTTATTTAATTTTTTTACAGGTATAGTTTTCAATAAAACTACATATGCCTATAATACTGCAATGGCAGATGTGTCTCGATTATTAGAGGTGGGCTCAAGGGAATATATACAATGGATCTTGAAATCTGTAAGCAGCTGTTTTGGGGGGGCAGTGGAATGATGGGGGAGGGCACTGTACCACACACATGTTCCTTAAGTGCGGCAATGTTTTGTTATTTTACTGCAGGTGTATTACAGAGATGAAATTTAATAACTTACTGTATACAATACCAATAAAACTGAAAAGATTCAGTGCCCTGCTGTTCATTACCGTGGTACAAATGAACTCGGATTATTTTGTGCGCATGCATGGGGAAAACCCCAACCCACAGAGACCCCCACATCTAGAGCTCTGGAGGATGGTCACTGCTTGAAAAATCTTAGGGATGTTCTTTCTTAATTGCTTTCATTTCATTGAATTGTCATCCCAAATTCATGTAAATGTGACTTTGAGGTGGGTTAAAAATAAGACATAGTTGGTATTTTTTTAAAGCATCATAGAAAGCCGTATTACCAAAGAGGTCTTTTGAAAAGACAGGTTAACGGAATCAAGGGTTATACAGATTTCCTTAAGTACCATAACAATATAAAAGTGATAATATATTCCAACCAACAAAATCTAGAGAAGGGCCAGTCTAAAGATGCTATCCCACCAGATTTTAACTTTACTGTGAAAAAAAATTTGTGTATTAGGAATGCTAAAGCAAATGCAACTACATACACATGCCAGTTTTCTTCTCGAAAGAAACTACCTCTGTTAGATAAAAAATAACACAGTTAACATTACAGATACTTGCTTTAGGAAGCTCAGTTGTGTTTATCTGTGAGTGAAAGCGTCTGTAAAGAAACTCACATAAACAAAGAGAAGGAAATGGTAACCCACCCCAGTATTCTTGCCTGCAAATTCCATAGACATCAGACTGGTTGGGCTACAGTCCATGGGGTCGCAGAGAGTCGGACACAACTTAGCAACTAAACAACGAACAAAGAGAACACACACACACAAGTTTTCAATTCTTTTCTTTAATTCCAAGCAAGTTACCACCAACGGGCACAGCAGCAGACTCATTACCTGTTTCTTTCGTAAATAATTACTTCTAAAAAGATTATAGGGTTTTGCTGGTAACTTGCAGTGTTCTCACTATTTTAACTTAGGGTTTTAGTTTTAAGAGTTTCTAGGAAAATCTCCTAGTGATGAAACCATTTCAAGAAATATCACACACAAAGGAATAAATGGTTCTGCCATTCCATATTGAAAAATTCCCCTGATGCTGAATTGTGAGTCTACTGTCTTTTTTATGGAAAGAAGCTAGAGGGCTACAGTGATTTCTATAGGATGGGCAGGTATATTTCAACAACAAATTTTACCAAATTACTTAAAAACAATTAAGTCAATGATTTAGTCATTAATTGATATCCTGTCTCTTTTTTATGTGTCAAAAGTTAGATAAATTGTAGTCCTAATTACTAGTGGTTATTTAAAAAACCCCAAATACTTTTCATGAGAAAAGAGAAGTTAATCTGGTGAAGTTTCATTTTGGATAGAAGGACTTCGTGTTTTTGGTGTCTTATAAACCACCTCAAAGCAGTTTCAATGGTTTTTATGCACTAGTTGTCCTGAACTGTCTATACAACTTGTGTATGTTTCTAACCCATATTTGTCATTTTATATATATCACAAGTGAGTTAAATGCCACAATCAAAAAAAAAAAATTACTAGGTCACATTTAAGAGTCTGAAAAAGGTATTGCTCCCAGATTTCACTCTATATAGTTCTTGTATTAGGGGAACAATAATTTGATCTACGCAGAATCCAAATTTGTGAAATAGCAAACCATATTCTGCCTGTGCCACACAGAAAGGAAGGCCCAAAGATAATCCATACATTTTTAAGAAAGTGTTCATGCTGTTGCTAAAATGTGAATTGGCATATTCTACCCCAGCCTTGTCAGAGGAAATCTTCACTGGTTTTAATGAAATTGCACATGCTAATTTTGAGGACATTACAGAATAGATTATCTACACAGTCACATGTGGTACATTTTTCCTTTTTTTTACAGGCTGGGCCGTGAGGAGCCCTGCCTTCCTTCCTGCCTTCCCCACCACGATGGCTCCAGTTCACCTGAGAAGACCCTCCATTCTAGGCGGTATATTAGATCCGGATTCTCCACTCTCTACCCAAAGTGGTTTTCCAATGGGCTCTCATACAGATGGATTACTGAGTCTAAAAACCTCACCATGAGCTCGGGCAGCAGGGAACCCAACTTAGAAAAGCATTAGCTTTAAAACCAGGCATTTCAGGGTCCAAAGCCTGGCTCTCACACTTAGCTGGGGGGACTCTTGGGTCTGCTTGCTTTACCTCTCTGAGCATCATTTTCTTAATTATTAATTATTAAATCACCCTGGGAACTTATACTGGCACCTAATATTAGTCCTGTCAGCTTCCTCTAGAATGAGCCCAAACTAACATTTAGAAAGTCACTCTCTTTGACTTTCATTCATCAGCCAAGTCTGGGTTGTGAATGGATGCAAGGGTTCACTACCTCAGTGATCCTTGACAGAGCAACTTAACTGGGCATCACAGTAACCCACCTGACTCAGTTGGTCAGCCACTGACGGTCAACCCGGTGAGATCTTTAAGGACAATTACTAAAATGTAGAGGAGCAATCTGAGAATTTTGGAGAAACATTGGTGCTTATAGCAAGATTAATAGCTGGGGGTACACAGATTGTCACTAGGTTCCAAATTATAGCAAAAGTATACTAGAGTTTATGTGTAAGGAAACACAGCCTATAATTATGTCTTCCCTCCTGCAATTAAAGCATTTCTGACCATTAGCTTGAATCAAAACCTATTTTTCTTATCAAAATATCTTAAGAAATTTGAAGGATGCTTTGATACTGCCGGTCTCCTCCAGCTAAGGAACCATATTTAATACAAGGATTATTAACATTATATTTGTATATGTATGAACACTGAAGCTGACAGCACTGAAATGAACAATGAAAGAAATCTCTTTCACTGTCAGCTATCAGCATAGAAGGAATGATGGAGCTTTTTTTTTTTTTAAATCACTAGTTCAAAACCCTCTGATTCAGGCAAATATCCTCAATACATACTAAAACCATCAGGTCAAAGGCTGTTAGGGAACACAGGCACAGGGATCTATGCCCAGTGCTAAAAAATCAACGCAAAGATTGTTTGCTAAATTACAGAGGGGGAAAGGTTTCTTTACAATGGATAGATCTGGGTCTCTAATTCTACCAAGTTGGTAATGTAGTGTCACCAACAGCAACACATCTTGACATTACATTTCTCCAGATAAAACACAGTATAAAGCACATAATCGACGAGATATTCCAGGTCAAAATGTTTAACTTCCATCTGAACCAGCCTTTCAGCCTAATTTTCAATTTGTAAGCAAGACGAGTGGTAGAGTAACAAACAGCACCACAAAGAAATAACCCAACAGTTCAAGAAGGGGACGTATTTTTCAAGTCCACCAGCCTGCTCTCTTTAAGATAAACATCACTTTTTAAAAAAATTACAGGAACTGCTCTAGTTTAAAAGAAATTCTAAAGAGACACAAAAACAAAATATCATGCATAAACACAATGTTGGGGGCGGGTTGGAGGGGGAAAGAGATAATACAGATATTTTCATGGGGACAATCAAAGAAATTTCAATCAGGATTGGAAATTAGATTAGGAAACTCTGGTTAATATCTTTAGAGGTGATAACACTATTTGAGTGTTCTTAATTTTCAGACACACATGATGAAAAATCTAAGGGTGAAATCTTATGAGACCTGCCACTTAAAAACGGTGCCCTGAAAAATACATGCATACATACATACGTGCAGAAAGCAAACCAAACATACTAACAACTGCTCGAGTGGCACTTCATTGAGAATTTGAAAATTTATACTACGCAGGATTAAAGAAAATTTTGTAAATTCAGTGAATGGTGTTTTAGTCTTCCCCTTAATATCCATAAAGCTGCTGGTGGGGATTGAAAGTAGGGTATACAAGAGCTTCCCTTTGTTCTTCTTCTTTGTACCTACCACTTCACTTGAAGGCCAACAAATATTTGTTAACCATTGCAATGGAAAAATGGCTCCATTCTCCCCTCTGGTGCACGCTGGACGGCTGTCGGGAGAGGGGTATGCCCACAGCAACGCCCCCCGAAAGAGGAAACGCAGCCCGAGAAACAGGGGTAGGCACAGAGTGGCAGGGCATCACCCTGCGGATCTGGAGCCTGAGACGTCTGACACCCTGGGGATTTCAAATATTCTATCCCACCGTCCACACTGGCACGTTCAAAAAGGATGGGCCTGGAATCTGACCTTTGGTTCCAACAACACCGCCACCGGAAACCCAGAACATCTCCAATTCCCTCCCTGGGGAACCTTCAGACCTAGAACGATGAGGCCACCCGGCTAGGACCCAGTCCAAGAAAATGAGTGACAAGTGACTCTGCAGGATCTGACCCTCTGTGTCGTTCCAGGGTCTGCACAGCACGGTCGAAGGAAGGGCTCCCAGAAGAGCCCCGTACCTTCTTTGAGAGGGTGTGATTCTCTGGTTTTCCGAAGCAGGAAAACGCTGCTCACTATATGGTTCTCACACAGCACTCTTCAGACTTCACCCTGTCAAAATGATCCCAAAAGTGATGCCGGGAAATAAGCCTCAGGCCATCACAATCCCCACCCTGCCAGATACAGAGTTCACACTGGGCCGGATGGAGCCAACCTGGCCCCTAACTTCAGGAGTTTACAGAATCTGGTGGAAACCACCATTCCACAAACATCAGTAATGGCACATTCGAAAAGCACCATGAAGGCAAAGCTGAGCACCAAGACAGTACATGGATGGAAGAGGTTCCTAGGAAGGGTGCAGAGAACCAGGTACAGATGAGGGCAGGCTATAACCAAACATTTAACCATAATGTAAAGTTAAAAACCAAGATGAATTTCTGCTTGCACAGGACCTAAACGCCATTTTCATAAGAAGAGATAAAGGATCTCATGTCTTTTCTGTGTATATCCTTTCCATTTTTACTGTGATTCTTTCTGTATCAAAAATAAAAAGAATTGAAAGGAGAAAATCCATTCTTAAATGGGTAAAATATATGTTTAATTTCAGTGAATCTAAAACGACTCTTTATGAGCAAGCTAAATCACATACAGAGAAGACCCATGTCTTCTATAGCTGCAAAGTTTCTGGAACTTAACAAAAGGGTGTGAGATTAGGCCTAATTCCTAAATCCCATCGGTTTTAAGAACTAAACATCAGATAACTTTATCGGCATACTGCTATTTGGTTACCTGCTGAGAAAGAAAAAGAATGTGGATAAGGTTAGAGCCTTGGACTTCACTAGAGAAAACAAGATACAGGCTCGCATATTCAGTTGTGGGATTTTGTATGAAGATTTCAAGGCATCTTACTGATGTTCAGAATACCCCTCATTTTCACTGCCTTTTAAATAAAGTACATATGCAATATAATCCCAAGTCTTGAATAATCAAATTAAGGCAACAAATCTAAAAGCTTTGTTAGGGTCAGCAGCTACACTAGATTTTGAACACAAATCTTTTAAACACAGTAGATTCCTACAGAACATTCTAGGAAATCATCAGAGTTAGCTGCACATTAGAATCACCTGGGGAGTTGTCAGAAACGCAAAGGCCCAGCTCAGAAGATGCGAGTTTAATTGGTCTCAGATAGGGCCCAGCTTTCCTTATATTACACACACACACACACACACACACACACACACACACAATCTTGCCCAGAAGATATTAATAATAAAACCATCGCTTTAGACTTGGGCTATCTCCTAGAAAGACAAGACAAACGCTTCCTGATAATCAATGCTTCACTTCCATTTAAGGGGATAACCTCTGCCTTAGTAGCAAGTATTTGTGTTGACATCACCACCTCATTAAAAAAAAGATCTCAGGAAGATTTAAAAAAAAAAAAAAAAGGTTTGCAATCACCAAACGTCCTATTCAAAGCAGCAAAACAGCCCGAAAGCAAATGACATTTTTCCTTTCGTCATGCACAGTGATGTCCATTAGGTGCTAGCTATAGGCGATCGTATGAAGATCAGACTATCCTGCAACAACTTTACTTCCTCTCATTTCGTTTCTGTCAGACTTTCCATTATAAATTACATTTTCTCTTTCAGTTAAAAAAAAAAGTAGTATGAGGTTGCAATTTGGCAAAAACATTTTAAGCCTGGGTATAATTTCCGTACCCCAATTTGATTGAAATTAGTTTTGCCATATTTAGTGAGAACTAAAAAAAGTCCATTTGGCCGCTTTGGTTTCTATGGGTTTATGTTCTGTACAATTTCAAAAGGCTGAAAAAGTTACTGGCTTCATTTCTGATCGTTTTCAGTGAAAATGCATTCATGAATTCATATTATCCCACTACTATTTTTAATGAAAACAATTTAATCGCTAATAAAGAACCTGCCAGGTTTTGTGTCTCGGCTAAAACACCCACTTTTTAAAAGTTCCATGTCTATCACTGTCAGTGGTACACCCTCAAGAGATACATAACGGATATATACATACACATATATATACATAAACATATATATATATTAACCTGATGCATTCTGAAACAACACACGTCTCAAAATAATAATGATTTATTTCTGCAAGACAGCATTTGGCTACCTGTTGCTTACCACTGCTATTTCTCTGCACAAAACAAAAGGCTACCAGAACTGAAGAAAGATGTTCATCTATATCAGGGGTTATTTCTCTAAGTCCACAGGATGACCAAACAAAAGGCTACTGGAACTGAATAAGTATGTTCATCTGTAACAGTGCTTATCCCAGTAAGTCCACAGGATGCAGGGTTATAATACGACAAAGCAGTTTGGGGAGCTCCTCGGGGTGTATCAGTTAAAGGATTTCCATCCAGCACCTCTCTAAGGTAGGAAGCAGGAGAGAACAACAAGCTCCCTCTCCACGAGTCACTCACCTTGCCACACAGTGGGGAATCGTTTCAGCTGTGATCTGCTATTTAGACTTGAAGCCCAAGACACGGAGAGTCTGCCTTTCTTTGGGGTTTGCATAGCTGGTGTTGGAGAACAGGAATTCAAAAAGCAATTCGGCTCAAGAGAAACTCATTTTCACCGGAAGACACACTAGGGTCTGTTCTATTCTCAAATTTCACCGAAAGCAGAAATTCATAAATATGCCCCCCTCTCCCTCTCCAACCCCGATTTCCTCAATTGGGGAATTTCCAAAATTGTGCTCTTTGCTTTCTCCTTAAGTGATCAACACCGTTTATGGCCACTGCTGAGCCCAAGCTGAGCAGAGAGAGTCGGTCCTTGCGAGACTCACAACCAGGAAGCAGAAATCAGAATAAAAGAAATCTCCACACTCCACGGATAGATTATGAAGACTTTTTTAAGAAAAGCGGATGCAGCCACGCTCCTATATACAACAGAATTCTCCTGGACACGAACGTCTCAGAAGGAGACATTCCCCAGGCCAGACATTCAGCCATCACACGCCAGTCTGTCCATCTCTGATCCACCCTCTGCCCCTTGCCACTTCTCACCTTGCGTTTGCCCAAAAAAACGAACTCCAGTCGCACCCGAGGGCAGCACTGCCCACAAACCGAGGGAGGGTCTGTGTCCCGGCACACACACTGACAGACTCACGCGGTCTGAGTGACGCTTTCACAAGTTAAGGGGCCTCGCGCTTACTCAGCAGAGGAAATCTTTGTGTCTGGGAGGAATCACGCCAATTCCTATTAGGAAGAAAGGATACAGGGGCGAGGAAGTCTATTCTCTCGTTGACCAGAAAAAGAGGCTGGGCGAAAACAGAGACCTCTGCCATGACCATCTGCGAAAAGGAAGGATGTTGTCAACTTTCTTCTCCCCAAAACTCAAACGACCTCTGCTTTGACCCTCAGAAACCAGATACACAGGAACAGGCTCTTCTGCGGGAATTGAGAGCTTTACACCAGAGACTCCGCTCCGAGGCTCTCTGCCCGAGCTATCTACCCCGGCACATTTGCACTCACATTCCAAAGATGTTTCCGTCGCGCTGGAATGGCTGTAAATTTCTTTCCTGCAGAATTCTTTCCAAACAAACTGCCGTCAACTGTACTCTGCCGTGTGCAGCAGGGAGATCTTAAACCAGCACCGTTCACCTCATCACAGCAAACCTCTCAGATGCCGAGGATGACTGAACGGGTGGCTGGGCCAAAGAAGTAAACTTTAAAAATGCAAATCTCTCCAGAAGGAAGGGGAAAAAAAAAAAAACCACACAGGACTCCACCAGAATTCCACCTTTCGGAACCTATGACGGATACCTAAAGGCCACCTCCTCAAGCAGGCTCTATTTAATGACTAAAACTGTCTGCTTACATTTTCCAGGATCCGTGAAACAGGTTGTTTTTAAAAAAAAAAAAAAGCAAAATGTAATTTTTTCTTCCCCCATCATTAAAGAAAACGGGAGGGTGAGAGAGTGAGAGGGTTCAGGAGAAGAAGCATTCCCCTCCCAACACAAAAAGAATGTACATTTCTGTTTGGGTGAATAATGTAACGCTAGAAAGCTTTGAATCTGAAAGAGAACCATTAAATTCTATCAAGAGTTTTCCAAAGTAAGAAAGCAATGCCCTTAGAAAAAGAAAGTTAAATCTTTCAAGGCAAAAAAGAAAAAGATATGAAACATGTGATTAGCACCGATACTGAAATTAAAAAGAAAGCATCTATAAAAACTCAATTGTCTTGAAACAAAGCTTACACTTTTGGCTATGGATAGTATTTTTAGAACTGGGCTTTCTCTGGAGAGTTGAAAGTATGCAAATGCACAAAGCCCAGAGACACACACACACACATGCTATACCTTTGTATGACACTGGCATTTTATTATTTAATTAAAGTACTCTTATTTTTCTAGCTCACGCATGCCTCCCTTGAGACGGCTTTGCTGTTAGCCTGCTGGCCTTGACTTTCAGCCAAAAACAATTCAGAAACAAAAAGGGACAACAAATCATATTTTCACAGACATTTTTATCCCTCAATACAACCCTGTTTTCACACAACATCCTACAGCCCCCATGAAAACTATAATTTAGGGCAGTAGCCACCCAAAGCCCAGGACCTGACACATGGCTGCACGAAGCATTTCCAGGGTAAGAAATTCTCAAGTTCTTAATTGCAAATAAACTCTTTTGATAGAACCACTTTCCCCGACATCGCTGGTTTGCAAACAGTGCCACTGGTACCGGCTGATGGATGAAAAAAAATAACAACAAGCCAGTGAACACGGCGCTGGTACGATGAGGTGTTTGTGACTGCCGCGCTCGGTGCTGTTTCATTACTTTGCAAAAGAGTCAGGCAGCCGAAGATTTTCGGTGCCTCAGTGCCCCAGCCTCAAATGCATCACCTAATTTACACAACACACTGATTCACCAAGGCTCATCCTCTCAACCCTTCTCCAAAGAGATTCTCACTTACCTGGTGGCAACCCTGTAAATTCGATTCTCTCCCATAAGATGGGTAGGAGCCCCTTTCTGTTTTACCTGCCAAGAGAAACAACAACAACAAAAAAGTGTAAATTGTGTTTTTCCTTAAAAAAAAAAATAAAAATCTCCTTCAGGTAACAGACATCCACTTCTCTTCCCCGATGTTTACATACGAAAAGTAGGCACTATTGGCAGTGTATGCAAGCAAGGCAGAGAATAACACTTCCCCACGCTGGCTATGATAAACTGGAAAAAAAATATCCTTCATTCCTATTCTTAGCCAAACTGCTCCACACTTCCAAAAACTGTCATTCCAATGGCCTCCACTTTCTCTAACAAACAAATTGTCATTCCTTATTTTCACTTTCTTTCTCGCTCACAAAATTTAAACAATTTCATTTTTATTTACACAGCAGGCACATATTATCTATGTAATGACCCCAGCCTAGTCATTCCCATTGATTACATTGACACTTAATGGTGAGGCCAAAGCTAATCAATCAGGACTCTCCAGATGGTGACTAAAGCAAAGAAACTATTCAAAATTCTGGGTCTCCCTTCCTCTCTCTCTCTCTTATTTAAACTCCCTTTCCCAGGAGTAAAGACCATCATGATCAAGATGATGATGGAATTTACATTTGGGAAAGAGGACTGTTGAAAAATCGCCCACTCTGAGCCCAACTTCAGATTCCACCAGTAGACCCAGCAGAACGAGGGATAACGGAACATCAGTGTCTTGTTCTGATTCTAACACTCCAATTTTTTATCTGTAGACTCCTCTACAGAGATGTACAGAGCCATATCTAAGGGTAAAAATCAAGGCAGCTCATTTGTTTCTTTTAAAAAGTATGTTGAGCCTTAATCATCAGGAGAACAATGAAAACACCTGACAAGAGATCCAACCAGTAGAACATACCTAGCGACACATAAAGAATTGTTACAGAGAACAGTCCACACTAGGACATTAAAAAGGGCTTGTCCCGCCCACAACACAAACCCCACCCCGTCCAAGACAGAAGGATGCGTTCTTCCCTTGAGACTAGAGCTTATGGTACATTGTCCTCTTTACCCAGGACCCTACTATTCTTTCAATGGAAAATTCAACACTAGTATTTTGAGAGGCTGGATGGATCCTTCAAAGTTCACAACACCCAAGTTCTTCCCCCTTGACTCAAGTTAACATAAACGTTATAAGCAGCAGTGTTCAACTGTAATCTCTGAGTTCAATGACAATGCTATGAGGGCATGCCTTCCTGACACCACACAAGGAATGTGCCTTTGAGAAATCTTAAAACCAGTCAAAAGCTCGCCCTGTATGTGAGTCACTATAGACATAAAACCGAAGATGATTTTTGAAGGAAGCCAAACCTGAGTCTTAACATCAACCCTCTTCCCCATCAGTATTAACTTTTCCACTGACTCCAATCAATCTCAAACTTGGGGACACACTCCCGCCACCCAGCTTCTGGCAAAGTATTCAGCGCAAAGCAGAAAATCAATGACCATATCAGTTTCAGTCCAATGAAACAGGACACCAACTCACAGATTCAGTCCTGGGAGGTCTAAGAGAATAACTTTCATTGTATGAGGATTTTACACTGAAGAAGAGATTCACTTGCCTGTTTTAGAAATACAAATGGTCATAAAGACCTATTTATTCTTCTGTGTCAGAAGGAAGCTACTTACAGTCTTTAACTTCTCTTTATACATATTACTAACAGAAAAAAAAAAAACACCTCGATCTTTATGAGTTATCAAATGATGTCTGTCCTTCCTTAAGCTCTCACATCTACAAAGCTTTAATACAACCAGGACATGATTCACTTTGACATAATAGCAACTAGAAAGACGAGTAGAGAGGCAGGCAGACATGCAAACAGAGAGACAGAAAGAGAGAGAGATAAGGTAGAATTTACTCTGACTTCCAAGGAAACTGAGTATCTAGTGTCCTGTTCTGGCGACTTCCAGATACTGGAAGGAAGAAAGGTGATCTATTTCTTTCTCTAAAAGGAGTTACTGAAGCTATCCCCTACAGAATTTCACCAACTGGCATTATTTCCCAACTTGACTCCCGCATATAGACCTGGAGAGATGAATTTTCCTACCAGGACTTGTCTCAATTCACATATATATATACATACATACACACACACACACACACACACACATACACACACATATATAAAGTTAGGTCCATTCCTTTCATTCTTTTAAAGGTAGAGAGGGGGTCCATGCAAGTAGTAAGGATGTGAGAGAGAAAGAGAATGTG
Organism: Cervus canadensis; assembly: GCF_019320065.1. Taxonomy (NCBI): domain Eukaryota; kingdom Metazoa; phylum Chordata; class Mammalia; order Artiodactyla; family Cervidae; genus Cervus; species Cervus canadensis. The sequence continues at coordinate 10,214,428 of NC_057408.1, forward strand.
AATAGATAAATAGGGGAGAGGAGAGAGAGGAAAAGAGGAAGATGAAGGGAGGGAGCGTGGACTGGAAAGCACAGGGGCGGGCAGAGAGCAGAGGCGGGGAAGAGCCGAGCAGGGACGCAGGCGGCAGAGTCCCCAGAGTGCTCTTGGCTGCACGGACCCAGCATTCTTTACTATCATATCAGATACAGACTGCTTAATCTTAATTTTGCTTGTTAAAAAATATTTATCCAGATACAAAAATAAACCCACTGCAAATTACAAGTTGTCAGGGTTAAAAATCTACTCCTGTTTGTGTGGGGGAGGACAAGAGACCAGCATAGACATGAATCATTCTCAGTAATTTGAGTGTTTCCATGACATCAGTGGGCACCGGTCCAGGACTCTGTCGAAGTCTGTGAGGTACCGAAGAGGCAGCGCAGCCAGCAGGAGGCTGGGAGGTGCACTTTTTTTCCCCTTTTTTTTTTTTTAGGATTATATTCCTTGTAAAGATTTCATCTGTGGCATCCACTTTTACCATCAAATAGATCGCTCCAGAGATCCTGAGTAAACGCATGTCATTCTGACAGTGTAAACCTTTAACTTTATTACATCTTTTTGTTCCCAAAATCAACTATAAATCTAACCTCAGAGCCCAAATCCCTGTCTGGGAGCAAAACAATCAGGGACATGGACTGTGGGTAAACCCAAGAACCTTCTCAAGCCTATCTTATCTACTCCACTAATTTCCTAATGACAAAAAGCAGCCATTTTACAATGGCACCTCACTTCCAAGGAGAAAAAAATATATACATCTTTTGTATAAACAGTCCACTAAAAATTAGCTATGATCTTGATGTCAGTCTTCTGCTTAAAATGCTCAGGAACATTTGTTTCAGATAATAAAATTCTCAAGAGCACTGATAACATGTTTAAGTAGAATCCTTAAGTAACTATCTGTGCTCGTGAACACAAAAGCTCCTAAATATGTGTGTTTACTCTATGCCAGGCATGGATTTTTGTCACTTATACCCACTGGCTGGCGCGGACAGCTTCTTTCCTCCATTCTTCGCCACCGACCTCCCCCCTCATCCCCACGATCACAACGGAGCTTTGAAAGAGCTCAAGATTCTATTTTTCCAATATTTAAAAGAGATAGCAGTGATGAACAAACCCGGCGCATTCACTGCGGAATTTTCGAGACAACCCTCCAGTACTAGAATGCGACAGCCGCTGCGGATATTTTTTGGCACCAAGACAATGGTGGCAGTGCCAAGCCCCATGGCTAAAAGTACTCAAAAGAGGCATAAGGGTAGCATTAATCGCTCAAGTCTTTTACTGCATGGAGTACTGTTGTCCATATTTTAAAAACTAAAAGTACCCGTTAGTAACATTTGTCGTCTGCCCACCAAGGGGGTGGGGGGGGGCTCTGAAATATACACCAGAAACAAATCTTGTCAAGCATTTGATTCATTTTTATACCTAAAAGGACCAAATGTTAAATTTTGCTGCTGGTGACGATTTGCCGTGCATGAAACGAATAATATGACCTAATAGGCTACACTGAAGGCTGAATGAAAGCTACAAGAGAGGATTTCATAAACGAAGTCGACATATTGGCTAAACAACTTTCTTCTGTAAAAATGATGTATACAAGGAACATGTAATACTATGTCACAATTTTTTAAATTAAGCAAGAAAAACGCTGTAAATGAGCAGACACAACATCCGTCAATCAATCCTTCTAAAGACAAAGGAGCTCAACTCACAGCCCCTTCTCTAGAACAAGTCGGCATCTACAGTGAGCAAACAATCCGGAAAGTCAACACGTGTTTTGTCCAAATTGAACCCATCAGCTGTTAAAAACCTATATTTAAATTTGATTATTAAAAATGACACCAATGGGCAATCAATAAAGGAGTCACTTGCTTTTATCTGGTGCCCTTGAAAAACTCAAAGCTAAGCAGAAAATATAAGCTGTTCCCACTTATTTTTAAAGACCAATCCATTTGCTGATTTATTCAACTGTTCTTTATCTTGCTGCCTCATGAAGGATAAAGGAAAAAAATTAATGCGGGAGGGAGGATGATGAACAAATATCTATATAATTCTAAATCTAGTACTTTTATATTCTTACATAATTTTCTGTTTGACGCCTAATTTTCCTTACAATCTACTCATGGTATCCCATTGTAAGCGAGTGCCATAGGAAATGACTCAGAATGAAAGTGTTACATGAAGGGAAAAAGTGGTCACATGAACTCATTAATTCACAAGGACACATCTAAGAAGGGTCCCCTTCGACAGATTACTACACCTAAACAGTTCTAATCTGTTTGGAGGGAGTGAGAGACAGGCAAGAACAACTTATCCATAATATGATTTCTGGAGATAAGCCTCGACACAGATGAGCCCACGGGTGGCTGACCCATAGGATAACAATAGGTCATGTTTGGGTTTCTAGCTTTTCATTCTTACAAGGCCACTTTTAATATTACATATAAATGGTAAGTATTTCACCAACAACTGAACAAGATGCACTATACACTGGAACACATCATCCAATGAAAAGCCTTGATTAAAAAAAAAAAAAAAAATGACCTGATGTTGTAGGACAATACCCAGCAAGGTTATTCCATTGCTAATCCTCATTCTGGGAACTGAAGAACCAGCCTTTTGTTCTCTGTCACCAGACTAAGGAACCCATCACAACCGTGTTTGAGTTGGATTAAATCTCTGCCCCTGCCCTCAGCCCACCTTTGGTTACTCTATAATCTGGGGGTGGGAGGCATATTGAAAAGAGTATTTCATTAAACAATAATCCAAAGAGTGGTTCCAAAAATATACATGAGGTTATTTATAATTTACAGTTCTTTCATCTTTCCCACGCCTACCTTTTTCTCTCTTGTCCACATGATAACCAAGTTGTTGTCACGTATCCCCACTACACAAAGCAGTTATGGAGACTGACTCATTCAATCTACACAAGATCCAACCCTGTGAAGCACACAATATAAACACCATTTTACGGATGAGAAAACTGAGAAATAGAAAACTGCCCAAGCTCACAAAGGCAGTGACCGTCAGACCCAGGATTCAAACCCTGGCAGGCGGATTCCCAAGGCGGGACTCTTTGTACTATTCTGTGCTGCCGGAATTTAAACTCCGGGAGGAAAAAAAAAAAACAAAAAACTACAAATACATGAGAAGCCCAATTCAGAAGACTCAAATCCCAGAGCTCAAAACACTCATGAATTTGATATGAAATTAATGAAAGTGTCTTAGAGGTGGTGATAATTTACATTTACATGGTGTTTTATTCCTAAAAGGTCTCTAGGTACTTAATAGCTGTGCAAATAATGTACACCAGAACCTGTGACTTCATGAAAAATCTGCAACCAACTCCACAACTGGAAACAACTAACTGACAAGATCACGGCCGCAAACTGCATCTCTACACACGCCACTTGTGAAGAACACGAGTGCAAACCAGTGAAGAAGAGAAGAGTGAAAATAAAAATACAGTCATAGTATAGGACAAGACATGATGGCACACTAGGGCCTTCTGTGGAATAAGAGCCCCACAATAGGCTCCGAAAAACAAAAAGGAGGCAATTTCAAAAGCCCAGGAAATGTTACAAGCTGCCTATATAACCCTCTTGACCCCCAGAAATTTACACTGTATCTTAGCAGGTGAAATCCTCTGAAAAAATCCTACAATGAAGACATTTAATTTCAGTTAATATCTTTTTTTAACTTACTTTTTAATTTTAATTATACATTTTATTTAATCCAATACATCCAAACTATTACAATTTTAACATGCAATCTTTCCTAAATCCACTTGACTATACATACCTGCCCTTGTCTTTTTGCCTACTGACACAAATCCTGAGGAATCTGAGAAACCACTATTTTTAAACACTTAACATTTAAAAGAATGCCCGGAGTTACTATATTTGTAATTTTCTATCAAATAAACAAGGTTAAAATTTGAATCTTATTTTAATTGACCTAAAAACACTTGTGTCTTGTTGTGATGTTTCCACGAATATACACCTTTGTGGTTCTGACTAGCCAGTCAACCTTAATTTTCCCTGATCCGAGCTTGGAGGTGACAGTCCGGGTTTACAAGAAACCAGAAACTGACATTATTTTCCTTATTTCTAAAATACAGAGAAGACCACCAGTTCTTTCCTGTAGAATCCTACTATACCAGGAGGCTTTTTTTTTTTTTTAATACAAATTTAATAAATTTCATGCTAAAAGAGTTACAACTCAATTTCAACAGATAGAATAGTCATTCCACAGTCTAGAAAATTCTCTTCCTCCACTTTTTCCTAAATTGAGAACAGAAAGAAAATTCAGAGGAAAAGTGACTAGGCACATAGTTTGCAGCAAAGAATGATGAGAAACGGGGACCAAATCACTTTCCCAGCAAAGACTAACTGATGTTCTTAAATCATCAAAATAGAACACTCAGTAGTAACTAGAGCTCTGACCTCGGAAAATTATGAGTTTTTAGCTGCTTTCTGTCACTGATTCACCTCATCTCGTCTAGACAGTGCCTTCAAAACAGCGGGTGTACCAAAATTCCAGATATACTTAAGAGTATCTTGAGGCATCACCAAGACTCTTCATCTGGGGGGATTCTAAACATGGTTCAGAATCTACATTCAATTCTCCTTAAAGCCCTCACATTTGTAAAGTATTATATAGTATGTAAAGTAAAGATAACAAGACCCTAGGAGTTCCTTAGATGGCCATTTTAACCCCTATGTCTACAGTGCATGTGTGTGCGTTCAGTCGTGTTCAACAATTTATGACCCCAAGGACTGCAGTCGGCCAGGCTTCTCTGTCCATGGGATTTCCCAGGCAAAAATACTGCAGAGGGTTGCCATTTCGTCCTCCAGGGGATCTTCCTAAGCCAGGGATCAAACCCACACCTCCTGTGTCTCCTGCGTTGGCAGCTAGATTCTTTATCACTGAGTCAACTGGGAAGCCCTATGTTTATAGCAGAAGTCACTAAAATTCAGAAAGGGTGGGGAATTCCCTGGCGATCCAGTGGTTAGAAGTCTGTGCTTTCACTGCCAAGGGTGCTAGTTCATTCTCTGGTGGGAATCTCACAAGCCCTGTGGCCAAAAAGAAAAAAAAGGCCACCAACTTGTAACAAGTAAAAGAGATTGTACAGATATTAAGAGACAAAGCTAGAACCTAAATAACCAATTCCTGTACCAAAATCTGTTTTTACAATATGCCACCTCTATCACCCATAGCTATTGTGGTAACAAAGATGATTCTATATGCCTTTTTCTCACTATGTAGCACAGCCTTCTCCTCAATTCGTAGTATGTCGAAAATACATTCTCCAGTCCTTTGATGAATGAAAATGTTAGAACTGGTCACATTTTGAGTGACCATCCTCTGGGATACCAAAAATCCCCTTTTCAATGCAAAATGAAAAGTACTGTGTTAGATTATTTGGCCCACCCTGGACAACAGTCGGGATCATCCCCTCCCTCTCGCTCAGGAGAATTACACACATTATCAAATGAATGCACGTGAGTTTCATCCTTTCTTTTCCCAATGCAGGAAAATCTTTTATTGAAAATAACGCTAATTCCACAGAGTGTGCAATTAATCAACATAATCATGGGGATAACTTAGCTGTTTGGGGAGGTGTGTCGAATAACTCTTTAAGGCCACTACAGTGCCACTTGAGTCACAGAGTAATGCTTTTCTGAATCAGCAATTTGTACAAGGGTCCCCGAGGGGCCTGAAGGACTAACGCTAACCCTGAAATCACTCAACTTACACCTAATGAGTAACTTACCACTGGCTTGACGTGAATAAGATCTCAATGGTTCTGCCCACCCTATTTTATGTTTTTATTAGAGTTTAGTGCCTATGGTGTCTCGGCATAACCAAAGCAATGAAGGGCTCTGTGGGGCTTCCGAAGAAACATCATATACATCTGAAGTTTTGCTTTTTATTTGATAAAATGTAATCATTTGGCATAGAAAAATGAAAAACAAGGTCAGTCTTGCAATACACAGTGAAGGCATCAGAAACGTACAGAAACAAAATGTTTCTGCTGTCATCTTAGAAGGAAAGGAAGACACGGGATCGGGGTGGAGGAAAAGAAGCCCCTCAAATCAGTTCTATGGCGAGGACACCCTGCCAGTCATGAGAACTGTCGGAGGTCTTTTCTTAAAACAGATACCTGGGTTCTCCACCCCAGGGGGCTGGCAATCAGTGGAACAGAGTCCAGAATATCTATTTTTAAAAACACAATAAAATTTCACTGGTTAGTCTAACAGGCCAGGGGTAAGAATAACCAATTTAAGTGAACTGATTCGATCTTTAAGGTTACCTCAGATGAAACTCCAATAAAGCCAGGAGATAACCAAAAAAAAAAAAAAATCGATGACTATCTAATCTAACCTGTTAAACTGGATTTTGAAACAAGAGCTGATCAACAAGAGTTGATCGCCAAGACTCTTTCAGTTACATTCTGCAAGCTGGAGAAACTTTTTTCTGACAGCGTACTAGGCCTCTGTGTTTGTTCATCTCCACTCATGAAGATTGGTTGTTTTAAAGAAATGCACCTGACGTTACCACGAAGATAGCTCTAACACAACAGGATTCCAAGACACAAGTGTCCTGGAGGTGGAAGGACATTCCTCTTCAGTCAGACCCAGTGGCCACTGCTCTGAAGTACCTCGTCCCCTTTCCCGCCCTAAGGAAGAAATCACCTTTAGACTCCAAGGATCAACTCAGGGAACCCGACTTGGTTTCTTAACCTAAAAGGGCACTCCCACCCATGTATTCAGCATGTTCATGCTCTATGGAAGCATGGAGTCCTTGCTGGGGGAGAGAATCTGGTCTTCTGATTCCTCTGGAGGAGACTAATGACATTTCTGGCCAAACGCAGCAGAGACAATATCCTATAAGTAAGACTTTGTTGCCCCGCTCAATTATTTGGAATTTATCAGCAAATTTTAAGAAAATCAGTAGTTACGCTTTACCTTGCAATCTGCTTTTAGCGATACATTATGTACTGCCCCGTAAACTGATGTTCTAACAGAGTCTCACGCATGTGTGTATGTGTTAGTCACTCAGTCGTGTCCAACTCTTTGTGATCCCAAGGACTGTAGCCTGCCAGGCTTCTCTGTCCATGGGATTTTTTCAAGCAAGAATATTGGAGTGGGTTGCCATTTCCTTCTCCAGGGGATCTTTCTGACCCAGGGATCGAACCTGGGTCTCCCGCATCGCAGGAAGACGCTTTACCATCTGAGTCATCAGGGAAGTCTCACTAATATCAACTGTTCAAAATAATAATGACCAAACTCTGAATTAGGCACGTCAGCACAGAAGACAGAAGAAAGATGTAGTATTATGTTCGTTATAAAGTGTGTGTCTCGGGAAATTACATATTTTAGCACCATCTCATGTAGGGGATGGCCTCACTTTTCAAGCTGAGCTCACAACTAACCATTTGAATATAACCACCATCATCTCTTCAAAGAAGCAACACACATTTGATATGAACCTCAAGAATGCACAAAAATAAAGGAGGTGGGGGGTTCACAGAAATTTTAAATACAGCTTTACATATATACAATAAAATAAGTATTATACTTACATGTATATATATATATTTAAGTATGTAAGTAGCATTTTTAACCCCAAAGAGAAGAGAATCTGAGTGTCATTCATAGATGCATCTATAATATATTAGATGACATTTCTCTAGTCTTAGACTTACAGAGTTCATATTCCCTAAGTATACACTGCTGAGAAGTTGTGGTGAAATAGCCCATAACTCAAAATACAATTCAGGGCATTCACGGAGCAGACAAAGAGGAGGAAGACTGCTAACCATTGAGCCTGCCCTTCAAGATCAACTTGAAAAGAATGGCCCCGTTACAAACACGCTGGGAGGGAAAGAGGACCAAACTACTCAGGAGTCCAGCTCCCTTGTTAAAGGAAGGTGATGGTTCACAAGCAAAATCACACAAACCACGGAGCCCCACACTACAGCGTTTAAGGAAAACCTCCCAATTACTGAATATATGAGCATGACTAAATCAAGAGAGGAAGGCGGGGGCCACAGGAAGGAAGGGGAGAGGCAGAGGAAGGGATGATGAGGGAGAAGGAGGAACGGAGGAAGGAGAGAGAAGGGGCGTAGTCACAACAGTGACCGCATCCTAGCAAAAATATGCAAGAAAATAAAATCTACCACGTGGAACAGATGTTCACAGAAAGCAATTTTCAATTCTGAAGCTTGCAGAAATGGTCCTCTGAACCTGAAAGAGGCCCAAAAAAACGTAAGATTCGGGAATAAATATTGTTGGGTGCCTGCGTATAACTACTACGGGTTGGCTGATGGTACGTTAATGATGGACACTGTTCTCAGGAACGTGACTCAGATTGCGTAATGGGAACAGAATCTAAAAGGGTGGACATAGGTATATGTATAACTGATTTACCTTGCTGTACAGTTGAAACTAACACAACAGTATAAATCAACTATACTTTAATAAAAATTATTTAAAAAGATAAATGTTTATTTACAAAAGATAGTAGACAGGTGAAATGCCAGGGAGGAAATCCAGTAATGCACGTTGTCAGGGGTACAACGGGAATACTGCAAAGCACAGAGCCCACCTGACACGACCTCGGCGTGGGAACACGCAGCACCAGGACACGCCATTAGAACAAAGTTAGCGGGAAGCGGATATTTGTGAGAACGCAGCTTGCGCTATTTGGCAATGTTAAGTAAATAAAAATAAATAATAACTTACACCTTTATGATTTACCCATAATAAATTTAAAGGTAACTGATGCCTAAAATTGGAAAGCTGGAAAACTGGAAATAACTTAGAAAACATCTCCCCACTTCTCCAGCTCTAGTTCTCCGATCACTCCATACACTCGGGAGCTGGTTGGGGAGTTTTGATGGAATTTGCTTATTATGAGTTAGAGAAATTTGCAAAGACAAAAGAACTGGAGAGAGCTAAAAAATTCTCACCACAGAATTATCACGTCAGGGACTCAAGGCATTTCAGAGATAATGTAGAAATCACTTACACATAGTTAATTTTTATAAAGAAGTTGATGGGAACTGATCAACGATGATTGCTGCTATTTTAAAGATCTATTCATTATACAGAGCTTTGGTCTTTACTCCCAAGTCTCAAGGATACTGTCCACCCAAGTCGTGGCACAGAGGTAAGAGGTTCCCTCTGTAACTGCCCTTGTGGACGTCGGTCCTGCAGCCCGACGGCGTGAGTGATCGGCTATTAGCGCCCTACACTCTATAAACAAAAACCAAGAGCAGCCAAGCAAGCCAAAAGCCGCTCCACTCAAACTCTGACTCTTCTCGGTGTGTGCCGGGGAGAGCAGCCTCATTTGGTCTGCAAGGACACCAAACATGCCTTCATAAAACATCGGGATGTAAATACGGACTCCTTTTCCTTCACAAAGCAAGTAAAAGCAGTTAAGCCTATCAAGGGGTTCTCTACCAGGCATTAGCTTCATACAAGGAGTCATGTTTCAAAATTTCAATGATCTATCCTTTTAAAGTCCGTGCCCAACTTAGTAAACGAGAATTCTTCTTGCGTGGAATCAGGCAAGGAGGAGTTACGAAAGCAACAGGAAAATGATTACTGGTCATCTGAAAACAACCACTTAATAACTCAAGAGTGGTGTATACTTCACATGTTATTTGAGCTGTCAAGAGTCTCATATTTAGCAAAAGGAAACTCCCCCCAAAACTCCAAGCAAACAAACAAAAAAATTCCTTCATTTCTTAATAATTAACTGCCATATTCAGTATTAACCTAAAACTTTATAATCACTACAAATATCTGATTGTATAAAAAACAAAAAAACAAAACAAAAAACAACAAAAAACCAACCTTGAAAAGTAAAGGAAATTAAGAACCCCTCACACCAGTCAGTTCCAATCTAAGTAGCCAGCAGAGGGCGCACAAGCCCCGACAAGAGCTTGCTCTGGCCAGGTACCACCCAAACTCATCTCTGTCTAAATCCGACCAAAATTTGAATACAGGAAGGGGGGACATCATCCTATCATGAAATCGCTAAAACTAACGTGCTCAGTTTAGGATCAGTAAGAAATACACACAAGTATACTTTATTATTCAATACTGACTTCAACATTTGTTAACAGCTTCATGGAAAGGTGTTCATTAAAAAGAAATTCTTCTTCTTTGTATAAAGTGAAGTTTTGTCAGTTTTCAAGGCCGCTGTAGTGTTTATAGATGCATATGAAGAATTATCTAGAAAACATGCATTTGTTGGAGTAAATTAAATACTGATTTTCTAATACATAAACACGTAGGTTTTGGTAAGTATATTAAATTACCCTTTGCCAACAGACAGTTTCTTTTAGAGTAATTCCATGTGTCATATGCAAATCTATTGATTTTTGTAACCCTAGAGCAATCAAATATGTACCATTTTATAGTTAAATTGAGACACATAAGTTACTTATTCTCCCACTGGTTTGTGCTTGATTGATTCTTTTTAAGTTGTCTCTTCTGGGTCTCTGTATTATAATATTAGCCTTGGAGTTACAGTAGATCACACCAGAAGAGCGCCTCGCAGCTATGTATGAACACATACACGTAGAAGGAGCACTCGGTTTATTCCGTAAAGACACAAACTCTTCCTAGATCTTTTCGAGCTTTTTATTTCAGAAGCAGTATCACAAACTGAAAAATAATATGAATTACCTCACAAAGGCAACAAATTAAAACCAACATCAGATACTGTATTTTTTACATTTACAAATAAAAGTTAAATAATCCACAGGATGTCCAATTTCTCATTTCAAGCACATTAGAATAAACAGAAGGTTTGCACTTAAGTTTCAAGATGGAAAGCTTAGTAGGATAATTAACTGCTACTTGTCCATCCACCTAAAAGATCATTTCAACCTCACCTCACTCAGCAAACAAAAACAATGAATCCACGTAACGTCACCATCAGGTTGATTTTTCTTTTTTTCAAGCATTCTTGGTAGATTTGAGAGTTGAACTTAATTTACGCCCTCTACCAACCAGGTGGTTTAGGTTACATGTAGGTCATGATAAATAATACTTATCCTTTGGCTGATATGGCTGCACCGTTTTTGCATAAGTTAAAATGATGATGGTTTATTATTCCTAAGCACTCAATTCTGAAATGTTTACACAATCTGTTAAGTCCAGGCAAATTTAAATGATTCTGACATGCAGCCTGCTAAGGCCAGTGATGGGGATAATGCCTCTTTACGTGGGTAAAATTTCGTGGCATATAGGTCACTCTCTTAAGGGGAATCAACTGTGTGTCTCTTCTTTGCATTTCCACCACAATCCTTCATCCTGCAGCCTGGAGCTGAGAGTGAAATGCAAGAAAGGAGCCGAATGCTCAAAGCAAAAATCTGCTTCCAGGACAATCCATTATATCTGACAAGTTAAATGTTCCATGGTAGGCCATATGGCATCAGAGCAGGCCCGGCGATGGAAGAGGGGAACTCAGCAAATGCATCACAATTAAGGAGTTTGGCTACAGACCTTACTTTGAATTACTTTATTTTTTTAATAAATTTTAAATGCTGTCCCCCCAATGTGTAGTTGAATCCCGTTCCTGGGATCATTTTTAAAAGAGTCCCATGGTTTTGTTCTCATCTCCTGGCTGTCAGCGCTGGACTCTAAAAGGCACACAGGGCCATTTTCATCACACGAAGTTTCACAGAGGAGGACCTGTAGATTCATTTCAAAACTTTCCAGACAAATAATACATAGAGCCACTCTGTTCACTAGATTAGATGTCAATGAAACTGGTCATTGAAATGGGACATTTACAGGCATCTGAGAGAACATTAAATGAAACCGGTTTCCATTTCTAAGTCCAAAAACTCTGAAAAGCTGTAGAGTCATAACTGGCATGTTTCGCTTTCTTCTGCGGTCTAATAATATTCACCAGACTAATGAGCTAAAGACTGCCTCAGCTGAACTGAGCTCCTCCTAACACTTCCCCAAAAGGAAGTCGGCCTACTTCTGCTAATTCCATGTTCCAGAGGCGAGTCTTAGATGCTTTCTAAGATGTTGATTAAAATCAGGCTGTCTATAAAAATAAACATTTGTTGTTAGAAACAATGTAAATACAATTTGTATTATAATCAAGGTATGCATTTATTACATTAAGGGAGAAGAAGATGAAATTAATGAAATGACCAAAATAGCATCATTAGACCACAGTATTCCATTATACTATTCATTTCAGTAAGGAAAACAAATCCTTTCTGAAGAATTCTCAGGAAGAGAACTGAACCTGTAATAAAAACAGGAAAAGCTTTCTACATAAATGTCCAAACTCATCTGGTCCAGTGTCAAACAGCAATTTTATCAACACCCTCACTTCCTGGGGCTAACAACTTCTCAAGAAATTTACATATAATATGGTGCGTGTTTGTATGTGTTTCTGTGTGTGTATATAAACTGTAATGGGTGGGTTTTTTCTAAACAATAATGATTATCGTTTAAGTATTCACACTGGTTTGCAAACATGAAATTCATAATGATTAAAAGAAACATGGATGCAGCTTTCTGAAGAAGACATTAAGACTCATTTCCCTATTTTCACTCGCCATTTCTCCAGAGGGTCACTATTTCTCTCAAATGTACCCACTTCGGCCTTAATTAAGAATAACATTATTTCAAAGAGCATATCCAGAAACTACAAAAATGGGTCACTTTGCTTCATGTTTAAAATTATAAACACATTATCTGGTGGTCCTAAATTTATTATTTGTTGCTGTACACTCATATTTGTATCTCGCTTATATTTTAATATGAAACAATTTACTAAATCATGAAGATGGTTATGTGGATTATAACTGGCAATCTGTATTAAAAATCAATTGTTACAGTTCTTTTTATTTTACCACGTGCTTCCACATACATGCTCTTATAAGCTTCGTCATAATTAAGTATCTTAACTATTATCATAACACGTTCATTCTATATGAGAGAAAAAAGGCAGACTCAGAGAGGCTAATTTATTTGTCTTACGGCACACAGCTACACAATGGAGGAAGCACATCTTTTGCCGAAGCCTACCTCTAATGCCACAGTGTACTGCCCTGTACTTCCCCAAACCAGATGCTATGTGAGGAAGTATGACCATTATTAGAAAGATACAGGCAAGTATTACTTAGGAATTTAAGTACATTTACTATACATTTTTACTTCTTATTCAAGAACAGTGGCCAGTATTTTTGGTATTGCGATAGTACCAGTATGAAAAAGACAGCAGAATCTCCATGCTTGGGTTTCCTAGGAGGAATGAACACCTCCTCAAACACACAACTACACTTACATACGAGGGCACACACACAGAATGCAGCCACGCACCCCTCAACACCAACAAAGTGCACTGGGCCATCATGTGCAGCAGATCCTATTTCTGGGTCTCCAGATCCACATTTTTATTACTAATTAAAATGTCCAGATGGTAAAGTAACACCTGATCCAGGGGGCTTTTAAGTACAGTAATTGTCTACATTGTTAACAAATGGGAAAACTGGCTACACTGAGTTTTATATGTACTGTTTCCAACTATCAGTGTAGTGGAGTTAAAACTTTAATAATCTGAACACCAATATGTCCACATTAAATCCTTTACCAAGAAAGAAAGAGAAAGACCTGATATTCAAATCATCACCATTAAGAGAAAGCTATGGACTCCAGCAGAACTGTACATCACACCATGCCAACTCAGTTGTCTTTTACAGGGGGAAATATATAAAGGAGGAAAAGAACGAGGCTCTTTCCCTTCATCCTTTGTCTTATAGGTTCACTAAACCATAAACAAATTTTGGATGTATTTGTGCCCTTTAATTTGGGGGTAATTTTTATACCACACAGAGGTACAGATCTTTATCCCAAAGCAAAGTGCTCACTATCTTACAAGCTTTTTAAAAATATGAATTCGGGTATGACCCGTAAAAGTCAGGTTAGGCCTTGGCTCATGAATAACATACTCCTGGAAATCACAAATGCTTTTAAAATGTTTAAAACACTTACTTCCTAATCCTAAGTGGATTCATTTTTTCCTCAAACATTTTCTTTCTCTCTCTTTTTTTTTTTTTTTTTGCAAATATCTAGGCTGCTTTGATACGCAAATGTTCTCCCAAACATTTCCACCAGCCAGCCACTGAAATCTCTCCACAGACCCCAACCAATGGGAAAGTTTGCAAGGGAAATACGAGAAGCAACTGGATGAGAATCCTGCCAGGAGCCCTGGCTTCACTGGCCACAAACAAATGTGGATTTTGTTGCAATACCTGTGGCTATTTTAGTGAAACAACTCCTTGAAAATTCTGTCATGGGGCAGTCATTCTCCTGATTGAAGGAATAGCTTCTGGGGAGGGTAAAACCGATCTCCCACAGGTTTCCTATTTCAGAGTTCAATAACTCCAGGAAATGTGGCTTTGCACATGGACAGTGAAAATCTCATCACTTGAAAAAAAAAAAATACCCAAAGGAATTAACATCTGCAAAACAGGAAACAGAAAGAGCAAAGCAACAGTGCCATGACCAGGGTCCCACATCGGAACAGGTATAATTTTAGGGGAGTACTAATACTTTCAGAAGTGTTCTCTCAAGGGAATAAGCCAGGGAAGAGGATGTCCCCAGAGCCATCTTTACTATATAAATAACTCGAGAAACTACTTATGCAAATGAAAGATTTTTCTAGAAATAAAAACAACAGCGTTCAAAACTAACTTGTAAATACAGTACGATCACAATTACTATCAGTGAAAACGATCTCCAATACCCCCTTTCCCTTCCATGCTCCACTGCATAAACACCCCCCAAACCAGCTTTGAGAAATAATGGGATGCCCTGATAACAGGTCAACAAATCATTTCCAAGCATCTCCAGTCTGCTCAGACACAGAACCACATCTCAGGACCAGTTGCTAATGCCCAGGCTGGGCATTACTGAGGAAGGTAGAAGTTGCAAATTTGGTGGGAGGGGAAACCTAACAGTGAATTTATCAAAGCCAGTGGAACATTGAGCTTCTACAATTAAAATGACCTGCTTCTCCACCACTAACCTGCTGGTCGACACTTGTCCCTTCACTTCTCCCATCACTTCCTCATTTACAGATATTAGAAGTGGTCAAAGATTTCATCAGATGTGGTTTTGACAATAGCAACAAAGTGCCAAAAGCCACAGATTTTAATTGAGCCCAAAATACAGATCTGGGGGAGAAAAAGAACCAATCACAGCAGGAAGCGCTTTAAAAGAAAAAGTGGGGGGAAAGGAAGCATCATTTTGAGTAGTTACTCTGCACTCAGTTGTACCATATGAAAAGAAAATAAAAAAGCTCTATAAAACGTCAGAATTAACCTATCGTTTCAGATTGCTTACAGGTGAAATTCCACCATCTGGATGGGCAGTTTGCCCGCATAAGAAAGAAGTAAACTAAAAGGAAAAACCCTGCTTCTGCCTGCTATTTTAACACAATAGATTTCAAAAGAAAAAGGATACTCAACCATAACCTCCAGCTACTAACACACACGTTTACACAACATGTGTGTGCACACATACATTCATATACAAGCTGTGACAAAACAAAAGTTGGAAAAAGCAAGAGTGCAATAAAATTCTGTTTCTTGGATCTCTAAAAGATTAATAAGGAATAAAAATCTAATTTCTCTTAATTGCATCATAGGAAAGAAATTACATTAAAATTCTCATTAAATAACTCATGATACTTTCTATTCACTGAGATACTCCAAAAAATAAAACCTAGCATATCAAAGTTTCTATCTTCTAACAAGGCATATTTATATTCTTTCTTTATGCTGGGCTAACAAGTTGGGGAATTACAACTAAACTTTAAATAAACAGGAAACTGCATCTTAGAAACTGCCTGAAGTTATTTTATATCATTTGAGAGTCAAAGCGCTTATATATTTGACAATTTTTAAAGGCATACACTTTTATTTCCCTCCACTCTTAATCCTTATACAAACCTTTTTCTTTTTTTTGATAAATATCTGCCTCAACAGAAAGATTCAACTTAGTAATGATTATTTTTTAACCTGAAGATCAAATCTTGACATCCTGTCAAGAGTTCTAGGTTTTTTCTTTCTAATGTTAAGGGTAAGAGAGAACTTTTGGTTTAAGTTTAGGCTGGTCTGACAAAACATGGTACTAGGTTGGCACCAAATGGTTATTTGCCAATCTCCAGTCACACATTTTGAAAGCACACAGAGGGTTTATAAATTAATAGCTCTCTGTCCTGAATGCCTGTCGATATCTCTGTCCTGGGGTTTCTGGGTATCCATTTGGATTGGACATTGTCTCTTAAAATTACGTCTGAGGCCCAACACTAAACCAGAAGTGTTGAGTGAGAGAATTATGGGCGCATTCCCAAACTCTTACATTAAACCACAAATGGAATAGATTAAAAAGAAAAAGCATGGGGGCAGGGGGGGGGGAACACATTATCCAAAAAAGGGAAAAAAAAAAAAAACCAAACTCACCCTGAATAGAGAAATAGAATACTCGTTTTTCTTTCGACCTTATGGGCAGCACTCGGAAGGAGGCACCAGAAGATTGAGGCACAAATACACGATGAGATGTCTCCAAAAAGCAAGAGGATGAATAAACTGTCAGGGTGTAAATTTGCCAGCCAGAGGACGGAACACAACACGCTGGGGCCTGGCTGTCCTAACATGTTTTACTACGTAAATTTAAATAGTCTTGAAAGAGAAAAAAAGAAGGAAAGGTAGAGGCGTTTTTATCTTTAATATTAAAAAAAAAAAAGTTTGCCAGAAATTATCATACTTGGTCCCAAATAAAAGTACTTTTGTGGCTGTTATTAAAAAAAAAAAAAAAGAACCCAGTTCTTAGGCTGAAACTCCCCCCGTGTCCCCTGTGATGGAGCTCTCGGGGGCGGCTGGAAGCGTTAAAGGCCCTACCGTCAATTTGCATCTGGTGCTTTTAGTGTGTGTGTGTGTGTTTTTTTCTTCCCTGAAAAGTTGGCAGAGCTGCCGATTTTCCATAATGCAAGCATTTGGGAATTGTGAGCGGAATGAAACCGATCCAATCTCCTGACTGCGACATGAATTTTCATTAATTACAACCTTGTCAGCAAAAGCATTATCAAAGCTGAATATGAAAATGCTAATGAGTCCTCATTTGCATATTTTTCTTTGTTGGAATGTCATTAATTATTACATTTTATGATGATGAATGCAGCTGTCGAAGCTCTCCGATGCATAATTAGCCATCAGAATGCCAGGAGCCGATCAGCATTTTTGGGTGAAAAAAAAAACAAATTTCACTTCCACTCTCCCCCCATCCCAACACCACCCAACACACAGACACACACACAGACACACACATGCACATACAGCTCTGATGACGACAGTCCTACGGCCGGACTTTGGGGAAGTTGAAAAGGGCTCATTTAGAGAGAATTCATTTTTGCTTTAAATTTTTTTGGTTTTAGCAGTAACAGTCTTATACAATAGAAGCAGCTCTTAATAAAAAAAAAAAAATCGTTATTCCAGCTTAATTAATGCCACGCTTAATTATAACACCATGATGTCAGCGGTTTTAATTAAGTATTGGCTCCGTTACAAAAAAAAAGAGAAAAAGAAAAAAAAAAAAAACTCGTTGCAATAAGAGTCACAGACTTGTGCAAATCATTTCTGCGATTTTTTGGTCTTCCGTGGTTCATGAACTATTCAGATATTAACAGGCAGTATGCAAACTCCAGGCACACACGCGTGCGCAGGAGGGCGCACACACATGCGCATGCATACAACACACACCACACACACACACACACACACACACACACACACACACACCTCCCCAAGCAAAGGGGGAAATCCGGACTTGCCACTACGATACTTGGACAGACTTTAGAGCTTACCTACTTGACCACTTTTTTGAGCTAAAGTGTAAGTGAAGATGACAAAACATAGCTCATCCTCTCTCAGCCGCTGGGAACGGTGTTTATAAGTAAAAAAAGAAAAACAACACAGAGCAGATGGGACCATTACACATGACCAAACCAATCAATCACAGATGAAGGGCCCAGGTGCAGCGCAGCCGTGCAACAACGCACCATTTCACAGTCTGTCAGACACACACACACGGTCGTCCATGAGTGACCCTCCTCAGCTCCCCCCGGACCTCATCTGGAGCGCTGCGCCCCTTTCGCCTGCCTCCGCTCCAACTGACGTCTTCATAATCGCCCTGTCTTTCTATCTGCTCCGGCTCCTGTGAAGAGAGGAGGATGGAAGGGCTGGCGCCTGGGGGGGCGGTGGGGGTGTGGTGGGGGATGGGGAGGAGGGAGAAGGGCAGGGGCTCCCGATATTGTCACTTGTGACGAGTCCAGCCTGCCTCCTTCTGCCATCCCCGCGGCCCCTCCCTCCCCGACCACCATCACCATCACTTCTTCAAACCATCACTAAGCTCATTAATTTTTAAGGGTGACTGCATGGCTGCAGCACCCCAACTGTCTTCCATTAGACACAGAAATTCTGTTTGGGAGTTTCTTGCCTCTGAGGAAGGAAGATGTGGGGAGCTGCGCAAAGTCACCACTCGATGGAAATGTTAGAAATTAATTCATTGGAAGTGGTGAGCCATACTTTCCATGGTACCTACCCCCCCCCAAAAAAAATTGGTTCAGATAAAATCCTTGTCACTGAGAAGCTTCCAGGGAGCCAACTGTGTCCTAACATGTTGTGTCTTAAATCACTGTCTTGGCCTTTGGAGTCCTATGTCACAGACTCACCCAGGAATCACTGAACCCAAAGGAAACTGTACATCTGCAAGGGTCATGGGCTATCCTGGCAATACAACTGAAAAACCAGACACGTCAGATACGACAAGTTGAGGATATGCTCCCTGTTTTAAAGGCAGAATTCCTAATTCCCTGCTTAACTTTATGTGGCTTTCAGCTTTCCATTCCTTAACACACACACACACACACACACACACACACACACACTCCATGCAGAAAAAAATCTCACTACATCACCCCAGAAAAAGCAAGACTGGTTTTATTAATTCAAGACAGTCTTGGATCATGAACTCCTTCTTAAGCCTAGATAATTTACAACCAAGTTTTTGAGATATGTTGATAGAGCACAAATATTATAAGGAATCAGCTCCATTTACTCAAAGAGCTGAAAAAGGACACTTTGCTCAGTTTTCTGAGATGACTGCTCATCCAGTGACTGAATGCTCTCAACAGTTTATAATTTATTTTGCCCATTTGGAGATGAGAAGGACTTTAGGGAAGCACTCAAACCCTACAAAGGACAACAATATGACTGCAAAACAGCTTAAGGGATTTATGTCCCAAAATGCTCATGACATTTTAGGCTTTATGGAAAATTTACACTGAGAACAAGAAAAAGTTAATCAAAATCGACGATGCAATCCAGCCACTCTAAGGATTAAGTCAAGTGTCATTTACGTGCAGTTTCATGTAATGATACAAAAATAAAATAGAGAGTAAGGGCTAAGTTGGGTGAGAAAGTGTCCTACCTAAAATCTGCATGCCATTCCGTTTACAGGCAAAGGCAATTTTCCAGAACACTAGGCAGATTGGATTCGTTGAAATGAAAGCTTTCTCTTAGCATGGGCCCTACCATCAATTCAAACATGTTCTCAAAATGGTTTGGTGATGCACTTGCTTTGGTTTTTTTGTTTGTTTGATTTTTAGGATTCAGTCTACTTCTCATCTTTTAACCATCTCATTTGTCCTTTGGAAACTTTGAAATATTGAAGTAATCATGAATCTTTCTGTTCCCCAATTCATCCTGTAATTATAATGCTTAGTCCTTGTTAATAAAGAACTTCACCCCTGAACTCTAGAAGAAACACAGATAACATCTTTATTAAAATCTTCCACAGCTCTGTAGAAAGGATCACCTTCTATTTTGAATGTGTATTTTTTTTTCTCAAGGAACAGACTCTACACATTTGCATTAATAAATTTCTATTTTCAAGCTCAACAGAAATTGCAGTACAAAAAGCAGATGTGTACGTTGGATTCTTTCAAATTAAATTTCCAAAAGCCGAGCCTATTCTAGCTGGAGATCAAAGGAACTAAAACATGATCTCCTCCCCCTTCCAACATAATTACAGAGATTTCATTTCTTTTGTTACAATGAGCACAACAGGTAAATCTCCAACCTGAAGGATAATGATCAGGTGCTACGGCTCAGCTTTGCTCGGTCGCTGAATGGCTCTGCTCAGCGTCCCTGCTGTTTTAAACCACCACTCTGCAGGAAGATGGGAAATGTCTCATGTTCTTCTCTACTTTATTCTTGGAGATCTGTTTCCTTTTCGACCTCCAGACTACGCAGAAGAGTTCTCAGATGGACGCAACCCACTGCACAGCCGGGCTGTTCCAAAAGAGGGCATGCCCATTCTTATAGGCTCATCAAGGGGAACGAAAAACCACTTTCATAGGCGTCTTTTCTGGGTAGGCTAGCTAAAAAACCCTTTTGGAAGTAGATGGGGTATAAATAATAAATAATGAGGAGTGACACTGTGAGAAATGTCATATCCTGGCAGTCCTGTGAAAGGACACGGCCCTGGGGAGAGAGAAGAAAAAGATGCAACCCGCAAAGTCATCCAAAACTGAGGTTCGAAAGAAAATCTGTTCCACTTTGGAATAATTAGCATGATCTATTTCTTTGGGGAATATAGGTAAAGAGAGAACAAAATTTCATGTCAAAATCCACAAAATCAGAGAACTTTGGGAAAGAACAGTCTCTAGGCTTAAACATCCTTGAGAGCAACTGCATTCTACATATGTATTTCCATCTCCCTTTTAAAATTCCTGGTACCTCATTTCATCCTTTGCTGCCCATAGGCATCTGTTCCCCTCTAATTATTTGCCATTTAGAAAAACTCTGCTTAAATTCCTTGTGCATCTGTCCTTGCTTAGTGTATATTTGTGATGCTTAAATATGGTGCTTGATAGTAGAGCAGCCTTGCATGTAAGTACAAAAACTTTCCCATCCCCCCAAAATGTTTCAGAATCCTCTCCCCCAAAACATAAACAAAGTAAATTCAACACTACCAGGATTTTATAAAATAAGTATGTACTCCTATATACATCATGCACACGTGCACAAGCACGCCCACTTACACACACTCCTCAAAGACTTGGCTGTTGGTAAACAGAGCCACCAGTGTACCTTCCAATCAACGCCTTCACAATATAAATGGCAGCAATAGTATCTTTTCCAAAATATAGTCTTTTAAGTAGCTAGGGCCTCTTAGCTCCAGTATTTTGTTTTTTCAGTCTATGAAGTGGAATATGATTATTTTGCATGGAAATATCCTTAGTTTAAGGATATGCCCTCCTGAGAATATAAGGGGAAATGTTGAAAAATTAGACATAGTTTGTTAGCATCAAAAATCCCAAATCAAACAGAGTTAATTCCTTCCTACATCTCTTCCACACATCCTCCTTTCTCTTTGCCCATTCCTTCATCCTGCCATCCTTCTACCTCTTCACCCTCCAGACTCCCTCCCTTAAAGAAGAGGTATTGTATGAGGGGGAACCATCAGATTGAGAACATGGAGACATGGCTTCTATGTTTAGTTTTGTCAATAACTAGTTGGGATCTGTTTTCCTTATCTCAACTGGGATAAAAGACCCCTAGGCTGAGGAATAACTACCGTTAATAACATTAGTGTGAGTAACAATAACGACAGTTTACTCTGTGCCAAACATTTTGCAGTGCGGTAGAGTGAGTAACAGCATGAATTGGGAGTCAGAATGCCTCCATCTGAACCCCAAATCCACCTCTAATGAACACATGACCCTGGCAAGTTACTGAGTATCTGGGGGCCTCCATTTTCTCATTAAAAAAATAGGAATAAAACAAGTACAATATCGAAGTCACGTGCTTGTTGTGAGGGACAAATAAGACGTTAAAAGCACTCAGAATGTGTATTTATTTATTCTTTATCATGTTGCCACCACAATACAGGTGTCATGCATATAAGGAATACTCCTTGTTCACCATTATATTCATATAGCCTGAGATAGTGCTTGGCACATGGTATGGAGTTGGTAAATAAAGCACTCTTCAGTGAATGAATGAATGGATGGACGAACAGACAAAGAGACATGCCTTGTTCTGGCAGAACCCAGATTTTGAGGCTGAACTATTAAATACTTACTACCTGTAATTTATATGGTGCTTTGCATGACCTCTGTTTTCAGGAAACTGATAATTCATTACGGGAATGAGGCTAAGTACAAACAACTATCATTATAAACCATAAAGAAAAAAATCACATTAGAAGTAAAAAAGATGAATATTTGGCCAGGTCAGCGGAAAGGTAACTTAGTTCTGTGGGAATAGTGAGTGGAGTCTCTTGACCCCATGATTCTTCCAAGAAAACTCTTGGCAGCTGTAAGCCATGACCATGAAGCAGTTAAACCCAATAGATGATGTCCAGTTTTCATCTTCCTTCAAGGTCAAAAGGACACTCTTATCCCCACCTTCTTAAAAACATATGTATCATGGCTTCCAAACAACACCTTTCCCTTTTGTCCTGCTCCTGGGGGTTTTATTTCATTCTCTCCCAAAAGACTTTAAATGTTGCCAATCCTTCAATAGTGACGCCCCAGGTTTCCTAGTTACTTGAGACTCTCTACAAAACCTTCTCTCTTTAACTTGCACCTACATGTTGAAGACCCCTCGAGCTGAAGACTTCCTGCTCAGACTTTTCTGAGTTTTACATACATAACTCCAACTGCCTACTCGATACCTTCACTGGAATGGCTTAAAAGTACCTCAAATTTAACACCAAACTCAGGATCTTTTTTTTTTTTTTTAACACCTAGACATTTACTAATGTTCTCTGGAGTTTTACAGAAATTGCAGAAGAAATGAAATTACATTTATTAAGAATCTCCTATTTCTCGCTCCTGTGCTGAATGCATACATCTCATTTAATCTTCATTACAAGGCTCTGAGGTAGATATCATCTTCATTTTTGCGATGAAAGTAGTAAGGCTCAGAGAAATTGCCTTCATTTCATCACAGTCCATGGATTTCAAGCTACAAGGCTCCAAATTAAGAGGATGAATAATGTTTGCTGTCAAAACACAATCTTGTTCCCTTAGTATGAGCCTTATAACCTCGAAGATTATACCCTGTGAGCCTCCTGATTCATAGTGGAGAGGTATTTTGGTAAATCAATGAGAGGTCTACCCAGAGGAAGAAGGGAACGCATGGAGCAACACCTTAGTCAAAAAAGAAAAGACAATAAAAAAAGTAGGAAACATATGGAAAAGAAATGTTCATGGACAAAATTAAAAGCTAATTTTAAAGGAACTGTAAAAAGATAAGGATATTAAATGTATTTCATCAGTGAAAAGCTACAAAGGTGGAGATTTTAAAAATCAGTAAATAGGGACTTCCCTAGTGGTCCAGTGATTAGGAATTCTCCTTGCAATGTAGGGGGACACGGGTTTGATCCCTGGTCAGGGAACTAAGATCCCACGTGCTGCAGAGCAACAAAGTCCGCATGCCACAAAGAGAGAGCTCGTGCAGGACAATGAAGATCCATGTGCCACAACTAGGACCCAAGGCAGCCAAATAATTTTCTTTTTATTTTAAAAATCAGTAAATATATTCACAGTCAAAATAAGAAAACAAGAACAAAAGGCCCACAGAAAGCATATAATGAAATGAATCCTTGCCAAGGTTGTCCCAAATGAAACAACCTCGCATGGGGGCTAAAGCTCTCTGACCCAAATCCTGAACCACACACAACGCCAGTCAGACACATCTCATGGGAGTCTTCTCCATCCTTCCTTTGAAAGTCCTGAAGCTGCAAGTCCTATGATATTTCTGCACAACATGAATGACTGTACGCCACACTTTTGCTTAGGACAAAAGATGGGACTCTTTCTTGGTGAGGCTGACGTACCAGACCCTCATACTGCTCCCACTCAAGAGGAGACATTTGTCTCTTCTAGGATGATTCTTGAAAAACCCATTTACCTGCCTGGTTCATCAGTCAGTCCTCCTCAATCCAGGTGACTTGAGCTCCTAGTCCCCAAGCCTGCAGTTTCCCATGTTTCTTGACATGCTCCATCACAGAGTATTAATGCTTGGATGTCTCAGCTGTCCACAGCCAGGTAATGGCAACCCATCCCCTTGGAGTTAAAGACTCCTGTGACTAGAATTCCTCTCTATGAGTGGCTGGCTGCGGGGTTCCCAGACGGAGGAAATTAGACACGTTAACCTTGACTGTCACAAGCTATATAATTCACATAATATTAATATTACACCATTCATCTCCCCATAGCCACGGTTTCAGCCCTTTGATCTTTCCAGCTGTCAAGGAAAAATCTTTTTCTGGCAGAGGGTAAAGTGGATCACACACCTATCTCTAGCAATCTCAGACAGATCCTGTTGCATTTTCTGGCTCACCAGAGGGGATTTCTCTCTTCTAGGACTTGCCATGCCAAACCCGCCCATGATTTGTTGCCGGACAGGATCCTGGGTGTGTGGGGAAGGCAGTTTACTGTGTAGCTCCCAGGCAGCGGCCACAAACCCAGCTAAGGGTGTAATTCCCAAGTTCTCCACCAGGGCACTGGGAGAGGCAGACTCTTAAAGCAAAAAACAAAAATCACCAACTGCTGGCCATACCAACCTCCAAGACAGCTGTCCTACCAGAGAGAAATTGAGGGGTACAATCTCACGTAGTCACTAAGCCATTAAGCTGGAAATCAAGCCCCATTCTAAGCCCAAATTTCAAGCTCTTCCCATGCTCATACAGATAAAAGAGGGAAACAGCTCATAAAGGAAAAAAACAGTGAGAAAAACAGAGAGACAGTTCATGAATTTTGACATTGTGGATATCCAGGGAGGTGGGTTTCAAAAGACAACGCTAGGGAAAAACCACAGAATTTGAAGCTGTGCTACCTTAGATGTCAAACTACCTCTGAGATTAGTTTCAAAAAACCTCTTCAACTACACGCTACTGAGGTGCTGATTCACAGATGGAAGTGGATCCCAATCTGAGACTTTGGGTATGTGGTCTACGAACGCCCCTTTGACAACTGCTGCCAGAGAACGAAAGGTCCATTTGCACTTTTATATGAAGAAGGAAAAGGAGTCAGGAAGGAAAGAGACGATGAAAGAAGACAGAACAAGAAATATTTCTGGAAAAAAGATTCCAGGATAAGCAAGTTAAAATAAGCTGAAAGATGCAAATGTTGAGGGTTATCAAGAGAATAAAGAAGGGCCACGTTCTCTTCTTAGATGTGAGGAGAAGCAGCCGTCAGTTCAAGTGGAGTGGCAGGTATTCTATGATCAACTACCTCAAATCAAACAACTCATTTCTTAGACCACTATCTTCCAAAAATTCAAGGACTCCACTGCTATTCCCCTCCTGCCTCCCCCTTGAGAACTTTCGTTACTCTGATTCTGCTTGGGTTCTGTTTCTCTACATGGTTCCTAAGTGCTTTCATACTATTTTTGCTTAAATCTGTCAAAGATCGTAAACTACTTGGGTGTAAACGCTGACCTGAATTCCACAGGGGAGTCTAATTCCAGGCCAGCCGTGCACTTGGCAAACCCAAGTCCTTACCAGATGCAGGCGCTGATGTTCATAAAGCAACAGGTCCTATGCTCATCAGTCTCACTCATCCCTTATTACAAACTGATGATGTTGTCCCTTGACTTTTGCGACCCTTAATTGTTCTCCTTGTAAGGCTCTTCTCCTTCTTATTATGGTTTAACACTGTGCTGAAGTGTTTTTAAAAACGTACAGCACTCATTATTGTGGCCCCTGGCTTCGGGCATCTCACATTTACTTGGAATACTTTTTGTTTTGGCTGTGCTGAGTCTTCTCTATGGCGCACAGGATTCTTTCTCTTGTGGCGCACACGCTTAGAGGCACCGAGGCATGTGGGATCCTTGTTCCCCAACCAGGGATTGAACCCATGTCCCCCCACACTAGAAGATGAACTCTCAACCACTGGGCCACCATGGAAGCTCCTACTTGGAATACTTTTGACCTGGTCACATCCACCTGCACTGTCCAGGGAAGCAGGTGGGTCCAATGGTTAGAACGTGTGCTTCAGAGCCTGGCAGGATGGTGTGCAAGTCACGGTCACACCACTAATCAACCAGGATGGGGCCTTTGTCCAGATCATTTCAAACTCGCTATCCTTCACTTTCCTCCTGTGTAAAGTGAGGACGGTAAGTACTTTTCACAAACAGACACTGTAAGGTAACATCTGCGAACAACTGCACGGAGTCTGTTACACAGTAAGGGCACAATGACGAGTGGCTATTGTGGCCACATTAGGATATCAATGAACATTTATGGACATTAGCGAATAAGCGTTATGGACGTTGTCGGACAAAGGTCACGGTCATTATTTAGAATTTAGTGCTGAGGGAGCATGGATTTAATCTGCTCTTATGCGTCAAGGAAGCTGCATGCTTGTGTCACAGGTACAAAGGCGGGACCTGAATCTGGACTGTTCTGAAAACGCATGCCTTTGGGTGGCATGGACAAAGAATGAAGAAGTGTGAGATTAAAGGTTTCTCCAAATACATCCCACTGTGTGTGCTGCTGATGACAACATCTATGCAAGAAGAACCACACATTTTCAACTGCATATATTTGTTTTATACTACGAGGAAAAATGTATCACCTTGTTGGTTCCCAAGGATTTTTTGCTCTTTTATTTTAGTTCCAAGCAGGACTCCTCGTTTTATAACCTCTTCCCTCTTCACCTTTTGCTGTGTTTGTGTCCCTTATGTGCCCGGTCATCTAAGTGCACGATGCTGACAGAGTCATTTCCTCTTCAGGAAATGTTACCCTTGAGTAGTTTTCCAGTTCTTTATAAGCCAACATTTCAAAACATTTTTCCTACCCACTTACAACTTTTATTCTAAAGGAAATAAATTAGGCTAAGATTGCCAGACTACACTAATTTTTTTCAAATACCTCTCACTCATTGAACAGTTTCATTCACTGTGCTTGCACTGTACAACAAATTCAAATCAATCTTTCTTCATTCATTCTGCTTAACTCTATTTCTCTGGCCACACACTGACTTCCGGTATCTTTCTGCCTTTTTGTTAAATTTCACCAAAATAGTGTTCATCATAATAAAACTTACTTATATTTAATACTTAATCTTGAGTGACTAGCAAATGTCCAGTTTCAATCATTATGCAGAAATTTTTTTGGTTTTCATAGTAAGAAAAAAAGAAAAACAAGCAATTTTTATTTAGTGATACTGTCAAATGCTCCAGGGAAGAATCCTGGCTCTGGCAACGCATTCTGATCAGCCCTCAAATATTCTCATCTGACATTCCAGGGAAGTCCTGGAGTCTTCAGGAACATCGATCTGATGTACTAGAAATAGTAATGACAGTGAACGTCAGGACTTGCCCTCAAGAATGGTATGCTCTCTGCTTAGCCCAATACCTGGCAAGGGGAGAGTGATCATAAATATAAATTATAAATCACCTTCAACTTTCCCTGTAAATCCTCGGAGTTAACAATATACCTCTTTGCAGTCATCAGACCAAACCTGGAGATGACTGCAAAGTTATTTTTATCAAATAGCCTTTGACTTGGCCCGATGACACTGGCAAATGCTGAGACTGTGGCCATTTGGCCACACATGCTTCTGGCTCGCTTTCAAAACCACCAGCTACGCGTCTGGCCTTTGTCTCTCTCCACTTGAATAAAAGCTCCACGAGGGCAGAGGGTCCTTCCTACCTTGTTTCCGGCTGTATCACAAGGGCCGGGCACCTCTTTGCTGAAGGAAGGACACATGCTGAGCATGGTCCGGAAGGTCCTTCAGAAGCCGGACACAGAGAAACTTTACCTCATGCCCTCCCTCTTCCATGGTCGAGAGAGAGATGTCCAAATGCCTGCCTTCTGACCTTCTGCAGGTGTCACTCTGGAGGCTGCCCACAAGCCTCCCTCCTGCTCCACGTCACTTTCTCTGCCCAAATGTCTCCTCCTGACCTGAACAGGTGAACTTGGATGTCTGCTTCCTCTACACTCTGCCCCTCCCTGCTAGGAGCTTCCATAGGACCCTGTGTTTCTCTTGGCCTGTTTAATTTCTGTGTTTTCCACTAGATGGAAAGTAACTCCAACTATGCCGTGTGCAACACACACCAAGTATCTGGCACGAAACTCATGCTCAATAAATGTGATGAGTGAATTAATGAATGACTTAAAGACTGAACACTAATAATATGGAAGAGCCATAGAAGCACCTCTCTAACCAGAGCAATTGATGCATATAAATCAGTATATATGATACAAATCAAATACGCTGACAAGTAATGTAATTTAAAACCCAATCACTCAATATATTTGTTGACTTTTTCCATAGGTTACAGATATTTCAGGCCTATTAACAGTGGGATATGCCTCCAAATAAAACTTCACCAATTAAGATTCTGTGATTAGAAAAGAAGTTCACAGGTAAAGCAATGATTATTAATATCCTGAGAAATAATTTAACATGATTAATGACTTAACTACTTTATTCATTCAAACATAAGAACTTTAATTCTCTCTAAAGGTTATATTTTCAACTTGCCAAATATTCTAAATAAAGTAAGCATTAATAATCTTGATAGTAAAAAGGAATATATACTATGATACGTGTAGAAACAAATACCAAAATTCCATACATTTTCTTTAACTTTGAGTCAAGTATTACAAAATGTAGACGTCTTTAACTGGCTTTCCCTCTGCATTTTACTTTAAGAAGATATACAGAATTCGACAGAAGCACAAGACTGTATGTACAACAGTTGTTAACACGTTAGTTGGGAGAGTCTCACAGGGACAGGTTTTGAGTCACAGCTCCAAGCAGTCAGGGGTCAGATCTTCATCCCATAGTATAACCAAAGCACCACATGTGCATCGGAAACCCAAATCAAACAAAAACAGCTCTATCATTCTAAAAGAGATAGAAGAGACAACTAAATACCCCTGTTATCCACACCGTTTCAGAGATTCTGGGGGGAAAAAACCAACAACAATAAGTCAGCAAGCTACAGCAACTTGGGCGTGTTTCTTTTATTGGACAGGTAGCCTTAACAAAATATTATGCACCATAAGTCATACAAGATGGCAGAGGTAATATTACAAAGTATAACAAAATCACCCAAGTACTTGAGAAGAACATATTTCAATCAATTCCGAGGCTAATTTCATCACATTCTTAGCTATTTCCCTAATTGTTCTGCATAAGGCAAAGCTTCCTTCTTCAGTGTCATTTAGTCTTTGCTGTATATTATAAAAAATAATACATGGATGTTCTTTTTGAAATATTTATAGTGCCGACTTTCTTCTAATTTGGCTTGTCTTTCCTCTAAATTAGTTAAAATCCGTTAACATTTTTCCTGCAAGGAAAATCACTGCCACTGCATACACATAATGTTTAATTGTGAATCTACATAATGAATGTCTGTCATTTACATCATTATCACAGAGGCAAACCTTTAAGGCCCTCAGAGTAATCCTATCGATTTGAAGGACAACTAAAATTAAAAAAAAAAAAAAAAATAGAGTTCATTTTGGCCCTTTCTGGAAGTATGCACAATTTTAACACATCAAAAATTATCCATCTTCTTTGACCTGAAAAAGTTATTAATTTAGGGCATAAAAATATCTTGATGGTAAACAGGTGCTAAGTAGGTGATGACTCACTTTTACTGAGTGAGAAAGAAATAGAAGGATTTAAAAATAAGTACTCGGTTCAAGGAAAATGAAGTTTTGAAAATGAAAGTGATGTGTAGGTCAGCGATTTCTCAACCTGGCAGGACAGGAGAGGCACCAAACGCACACTGAAGTTAGACGTCTGGATCCCAGCCCAGACCTCCAAACACAGAACAGCTATAGACGCAGCCCGGGCGTCTATATTATGTGATCGGCCCAGAGGCAGCTCAGATGTTCGGGTGAAGATCTACAAGATACGGTCCTATTTCCTTATGGACTTAGGGTGCCACGGGCCATTAATGGCCCCACCATGACCCCAAGCTGAGTCCATTATTCTACAAGCCCTTCTCAAGACTGTAGGGCTTCCATCTGAGCTCCTTTGCGGCTTTGGTTCCAATGAAGGTTATAATTTGCAAAGAAAGAAAACAGGCTTACGGCAATTTTTTTTTTTTAACATCAACTTTTTCTTTTTGGCTGTGTTCAGTCTTTGCTGCTGCTCAGGCTTTCCTTTGTTTCTGCATGGGGCGGGGGGTTACTCTTTATTTGTGGTGTGAGGGCCTCTCGTTGCAGGGTTTCTCTCGTTGTGGAGCATGGGCTCTAGAGCACATGGGCTTCAGCAGTTGTAGCTCCCGGGCTCTAGAGCATGGACTCAGAGGTTATGGCTCATGGGTTTAGCTGCTCCATGTCATCTGGGATCTTCCTGGATCAGGGACTGAACCCACGTCTCCTGCTCTGGCAGGCAGACACATTACCACTGAGCCACCAGGGAAGCCCAAGATATACTTTCCCATCAGATACATAAGGACCCTAAGAAACAGTGAGATAAAAGAACATTCACAGTAAATATAGGCCAAGAGGTACCAAAGCTGCTTTCTGGCATTCTCTACCCAGCCCTTGCTTCTACTCTCTCATTAGGAATAGAATAGTTGCAGGCGGGGTTGGCATTGCTTTGTATACAGTTGTCACGTGCATATCAGTCCCCTGCTCAACAAGACGGCAGATTCACCCAATGCTAACATCCCCAGGGAAT
This sequence comes from Cervus canadensis, assembly GCF_019320065.1. Classification (NCBI taxonomy): domain Eukaryota; kingdom Metazoa; phylum Chordata; class Mammalia; order Artiodactyla; family Cervidae; genus Cervus; species Cervus canadensis. The sequence continues at coordinate 10,245,232 of NC_057408.1, forward strand.
GAGCTGTTCCCAGGGAAGAAACCAACTAAACCGAACTGGCTCTATCTAAAAGAGGAACATACACCAAAAGAAACATTGATGTAGCTGAGTGAACTCAGGGATGAACTCAAGTCTACCAGCTCTTAGAGACACTCAAATTACACATGAGAATCAAGAGCTCAGAGGAGCTATTCAAACCAACGTACACCACCCACAGTCCTGATCGAAAGGGTGGCATGGGAGATGACTTCTACCTACAAGATTTTGGCCATGGGAACAAGGACCTGTAGGACAAAACTGTGCAGCAGATGGAAGTTTCTCTGTCTCTCTCCAACAGGCTCAGAAACCACGTCTGAAACATCGCTCCTACCCTGTTCTCAGGTAGCCACTAAAGCAATACCGAAAGGTGGGGACACATGACCACAGCGAAGCCCTCCTCCCAACAGTACTCGCTGGATGAGTGGCTTCAAGCGCTCTGCACACGAAGCAAAGAAAGATACATTCTGGGAAGGAAAATGGAAAGGTCTTGACTTACGAAAGCGAAGAGCAGGGAAAGAGGTGGTCCAGGGGGGACGACTGTCAGAGGGGATGGGAGGTGAGGACACCGCAGGGGCAAAATGCAGAAGCAGGGGGGAAAACGGAAGGGAAAAAAGACCATTTTAAAGTACAGTCTCTCACCTGCCCAAGGCAAGAACATTCTAAATCCCAAAACGGCAGAGGAGGTCAAGAATTCCTAATTTGTGCTCGGGCCGCTGGTAGGGAGTCAAACCAAAGAGTCTGGTTTGGAGTGTCAGGGAGATGAGTGAGCTTCGGGAAAGATCCACTTCGGAGATCTAGGAAAGGAAGTGGGTACCCGCACTGGGGACAACCCAGCACAGCCATCAGACCAGCCAAAAGAGAGGCTGTTCTTCTTCAGACATTCTCCATCAAGAAGCCAGTCAACAGGAAGACCAGGAATGACAGCAAGGCGAAATCAACGACCTTTCTTTACCTCTCCACTTTACAGGAGTGAGAATGCAGTGGCTTCAAAGACCCTAAAGAGCACATCTGTCTTTTTCAATACCATGCTCCAGGATCTAACACACTGCCTGGCACTAAGGAGTATCCAATAAACACTGGCCCAATCAATGGCTCAGAGAATTCTCTAGAAACAATAATAAGGTTCAGTAAACACTTAACAAACACTTAAACATTAAAAACTGGGCAAAGCAGCATAACTCAAAAACAAAACAAAACAAAACTGAGGACTTAAGGGACAGAAAAGATGTCTTGGTTATTCCAAAACAACTTAAGATAAACTTTGTATAGCCAATGAGCTTGTTTCCTTGAAGGGTAAATTTCAAAGAGGCTAGTCTAATGGATTAACTGGATAATACAAACCTTCAAAATTACCTCCAACCATTCTAAGAAACACAGTTAATCAGCTTCTCCATTCTATAACTTTTTCTATACTTTGAGGTGACTGCTGCTAAGCTTTAGGGGTTTTATTAGTTTTCCTTCTCAACCCTTGATCACTGGTTTTGGCAGGATCCTGCTTTTTTTTGTTTTTCTTCATTCTCCCCTGGGAAATTTATGTCTGTTTCTGGCATCTGTCCCCCATCCTCCTTTGTGAACAGTGAGGTGAAAAATTCATTTATTTTTTAGCAGTGTCTCCACTGCCTGTCAATAAATTACCCTTTCTATCTCTCCGAGGCTTGACAAACCACTTTTCAGACCTCCTGTTCTGTAGGTGCTCTCAGAAATAACTCATTATTATTTATCATCATCTCATAGGTAATCTCTCTTCCTTTTTTCCACTCTTAATTTGGGAATATTTTTTGATATTCTTAACATCTTCCTGTAATCATGGCAGTCTCCTCCTCTATAACACTCCATGTCATCTCTGCCTCTTTCTTAATAAATAATTGCTTTGTGCTCTTTAGTTTCTGATCCTGTTAGCCTGATAGTAGGAATATTATTATAGTGTCTTTATTTTTACATAGTATTAACTTTGGAGCATCTACTTACTGAATCGTATCTCTGAATATGCATGCCTTTTCCCACTCTTTCTTTCACTACTTACCCCCTTCTTTTTCTCATTCTGCTTTTATAGCATCTAAAGTTCAAGGCTGACTGTTAACTTGTGTTTCAAGGGACAGAAACGCTACAGTTCTGCCTACACATCTCCTGTATATTTCAGTGTTTAAGTTAATGGTTCAGATAATATTTGCTATGAAAAACATCGTCTGATGACCAAATCTAGCGCGACAATCGGTTAGGTCTAAACTACTACTTCTGTCACAAATTTGCATCACACCAAATGAGGCTTCCTCACTTTTTCTTTCTCTTTTCTAGTTTGACCACGGACTTGCTGAAACCTCGGCTAGATTATCATCATGCTCTGAAAATACTCTTTAATTCTACACTTCCAATCACACTCTTTGTTTCACATAAAACTTAATCAAGAGGAGTTTCATGTAAGTTTCCACTTGTACATAATGATACACAGCTTAAGCTACATCCAGTACGTATCCCACCACAATTTTTCTTTCTATACCATATCGAGATAAATTGCATTTTATCCACCTCGTTATTTTCCATCATGTCCATATTCTAGTTGTCCTTGCCACTCGATAGGCACAATTTAACTCCTTTTCCACTGCAATTTTTGTAACCTTTAATTATTAGCCAGTATTAGCTTGTATCTGTAATTTCAAGTGACGTCCAGTTCTTCCAAACTAAAAAATTGCTGAAAGAATACCAGGAAATCCCTTGATTTGCTTAGCATATCCATCTAAATGGAATAAACTTCATGCAGTATGTGTATTAAAAATTATTTCTCAAATATAAACTATGCAAAATAAAACAGTCTGAGCTACCTGGGAGATACCAGCTGACAAATACAGTAAAACTGCAAAATAGAAGGATTTTTGCCCCTCCAACATGGAACTAATTGAAGGAGCCAAATAAAAATACTGAGTAATGTAGCCACCAATCAGTAGAAATTCTTCAGCAAGCTACAACATAGTTACATAGTTTGAACTTACATGCTGCCCTTTAATTCAAAATGTGTGTGTGTGTGTGTGTGTGTGTGTGTGTGTGTGTAGTCATACCCATTTTAAATAAGTAGAAATTTGCACAAATATAAAGTGACTTTCCTAGGATCACTAAGAAAGCATGCTGAACCAGTCTAATTGGTAATGCTTTTAAGCACCACATTTAACTAGATTTTCTTACAGCACTAATGTTCCTACACTGACACAACTTAGCAGGCAATGTATTTACAAACTATAACAGCCTGAAAAGAATTAACAATGAACAATGTGCAAGATAGTCAATTACAGGCTTAAACTTTAAACAAGCGCTTACAATGAAAATTTAAAAAAAAAAAAATACTATCTTGGCTATTGGGTCATTTTCCAGGCTACTAACTGCTAAACCACGTGCAGAACGTGCTTCCAATTTAACCATCCAGATTTTCTAAAAAGGCGCTCTGCAGGCAGAATCAAGTTGGTCTTCAATTTGATTTTTAAAACAAGGCAGTTGTACAGAAAACCAATAAGCTTTTGCTCCAGATTATTTGAAGAAGAAAGAAAAGGGGAAGTAGGTTGTATTTTAAAGACCTTAATTTGTCTGTCTATGAAAGCGAAAAATACAACCTTACTTTGGTTTAGAAAAGGGTAGTAGCTGAATAAATTCTACAGCCCCATCACCTTCTGTGAAGCAATAGCTCCAAGTCTTGACACTTTTGAAACAGCATTGGCAATGGTTGCCAAAGCATAAATACTACGCAGGAGGTCAAGATGGCTTTTAAAAGTGACAGAGAAAATTTGAGTGTTTCCTAGCTAATACAAGAACCTCTCAGGTCGTACAAGTAATCAGACACAATGAAAGCTCAAAGTTTCACTCTCAAAATGGCCAGACTTCCAATGGTGTGTGTGTGCTAAATTGCTTCCAACTCTTGGCGATCCTACGGACTGTAGCCAGCTCGGTTCCTCTGTCTATGGGATTCTCCAGGCAAGAATACTGGAGTGAGCTGCCCTGTCCTCCTGCAGGGGAACTTCCCAGACCAGGGATTGAACCTGTGTCTGTTACATCCCCTGCACTGGGAGCTGGGTTCTGTACCACTAACGCCACCAGGGAAGCCCCTTCTAATGGCACTAGATCAAAATCCACACACGAGGAAGTGACCAAAACAGAAGCTAGGTACACAGAAGGGCTTGGAGGGCTTAAAGCTAAAGAAGTCCTACACACTGGTGTGATGAACCAAGATGGGCTGACTTTTCGTGATGAAACATTCATACTTCTCATAGACATGACCAAAAACAGGAAGCCAAAGAATGGTTCGTCCACAAAGAAGTCCACAATCGCAAACAGTGTACTAATGTCCCTGAAGACCTGTCACCATTATGACATTTATTATGAAATCAAGTCAGGTTGACCTAACCTGACCTAGGTTCAGGTCAACCTAGACCTTGTATATAGTTCCACTGCTCATTTATAAAACAAATTGCTGGATGCTAATTCAAAATCACTGCAGATGGTGTTGCAGCCATGAAATTAAAAGACACTTACTCCTTGGAAGGAAAGTTATAACCAACCTAAACAGCATATTAAAAAGCAGAGACATTACTTTGTCAACAAAGGTCCATCTAGTCAAGGCTATGGTTTTTCCAGTAGTCATGGATGGATGTGAGACTATAAAGAAAGCTGAGCGCAGAACTGACGCTTTCGAACTGTGGTGTTGGAGAATACTCTTGAGAGTCCCTTGGACTGCAAAGAGATCCAACCAGTCCATCCTAAAGGAGATCAGTCTTGGGTGTTCATTGGAAGGACTGATGCTGAAGCTGAAACTCCAATGCTTTGGCCACCTGATGCAAAGAGCTGACTCATTTGAAAAGACCCTGATGCTGGGAAAGATTGAGGGCAGGAGGAGAAGGGGACGACACAGGATGAGATGGTTGGATGGCATCACCGATTCAATGGGTATGAGTTTGGGTGAACTCCGGGATTTGGTGATAGATAGGGAGGCCTGGTGTGCTGCGGTTCAAGGGGTCGCAAAGAGTCGGACACGGCAGAGCGACGGAACTGAACTGAACTGCATCCATCCCCTCTCTCTGAGTATATCCAGCCATCAGATTATCATCTTGCACGAGGATCCTGCTCTTCAGCACCTGGGAGTGCACACAGGGCTCTCCAGGGATCTTGTTTGTCAGGAACTCTGTACCTGAAAAGTTGTCATGAGTCTAAATTTCATAGTCTCAATTTAAAGGCATCCTCTGGAAAACTCCCTGTAAAGGAAGTAATACCTCTCAATTTATCTTCACTGTTAACCCAAATATTCATTTAACCTTCTGCATCTATCATCAACATTTAGCTCACCTTGTAATTTTTCGTCTTAATACCAGAGGTAGGTGATGGACGCTTAGTACTTTTGTTCAGGGAATCTTAAGATTTTTGTTATTTGTTAGCTTTCAGTTCTTTTCTCATCAGGCCCAATAAGGTAGCCAGTTAATAATGATCAGCCAACTGCAACTTTATATCCTATTTATCACCTGGTAAATTTGGTAGGTCCCACAACTGAAGAACTGTATTTGCTTCTTCCAGCAGTCACAGAAGAACTATTTGTCTTAAGCCTTCTCTCCAGAGGGCAGAATATTGACAGTAAAGACAAGGATCCACAATTACAGAAATGGTTCTCATTAATTATCCTCAACACAGAAGTGAGGGAACTCGGTGGAAGATTAGGTGGAGTCAGGATTAAGCACAGGAGTGGATGCCGCTTCACATCACACAATACAGGCTCTTGGCTGTATTGGCAGTTTCTGCCCAGAAAACATGGGCAGAGGGCACACTGGCAGACCGAAACCAACAAGAAGTATTTAACGAGTGAGGATTAATATGAAGTCCCATTCTACACAAGGAAGTGGAAAACCTGATTGTAAAGCAACTGATGTTAAAAATATTTCGTAATTTGAGTGGACTGGGAGCTCAATTTCCAATCAATGCCAAAACATGAGTATGTAAGTGAAACCTCAGGCCGCAGCAACACGAAAAATGAAAGCAGACTCACTGCTGACGAACCCAGACTGGGAATACTGAGTGAAGTGTTGGACTCACCACGTGCAGAGGGAAAGAGACCAAGTGAAACACACAGAGGACAGTGACCAGGAACACAAGGTGTGGTTAACCCAGGCTCTGTGATAATGCTACCTGTTTCCCACCGACACTCTGGGAGGAAGCAAGAATGATCACCGTGGGAAACATGGGGAAAGAGAGAAAAGGCACAGTCCCAGGTAGCTTCAGAAGAGAAAACTCGTGTTCCGAGCTGACAGCGACAAAACCGAGAACCTTCTGAAAGTCACAGCTGTCTCAGTGCGATGAACTGCCGTGTCAGGAGTGGCTTCCCCAATGCGGGGAGTGCCGAGTGCCTCGGCGGCGGCGGAAGGAATACCTGCTGGGGTCCATCCATTTATGCATTACTCAGCCTGTCACTGCGCCAACAACTTTCCTAGGGCTTCCTCCAGAAAGATTCCTATGTTGGGAAGGAAGCCGATGTAAATCTGAAAGCACACAGGAGAGCTCTAAGTTCCACACCACATCTAAGAACCTACGATGTCTTCCCAAACGGCGGATAAATGAATGTTCTGAAGCAAGGTTCAATCCAACCTGTCTTCGTGGAAGAAAGGAAGAGGAAAGCGAGGAAGAGAAGGAAGGAAGGGAGGGAGGGAGGGAGGGAGAAAGGTAGAAGAGGAGGAGGGAGAGAGGATGGGAGGGAAGAAGGAACAAAGAATTTATGAACAGTGTGTTATAGATGAGTGATTAAATGTAACACTGAAATGACTGTGTGATCAAATCAAGAATGACCTAGTTTTCTTAGAGATATCAAGTTTTTATGGGAGATAAAGATGAGATGGATGTATTGTCCCCTTCAACTTAAGTTCTTTAGAAAGCAAAATGATTAATCAGAAAATAGGTTCCCTTTCCCCTCTCTCTGGTAATGGATCCCCTCCCATGACTTCAACTACCAAATATGGAAAACTGTAGGCCAAATCCGCAATCCCCACCAGAACCACAAGTCAATTCACCCACAGATATCTCAAAAATTCATTACCTCCCTAACTGCACTTACCATCTTAATCCCCAATAAACTGCTTCTCCTCTCATAATCCACATCTCAATGAATGATAACACCATCCCCCAGCTGCCCCAAGCCAGACATCAAGCCAAGGATGACTCCTCCCTTATCCATCAGTTACCAAGTCCAGCCATTTCCTTCCATTTAATATTGCTCAAATTCATATCCTCCTCTTCATCCCCATTGTTCCTGATTCAGTCCATTTTCTCATCATTTCCTCCTGGAATTGCTTTAATCACCTCCTGAGTAATCTCCCTGTCTGTCATGTTGCTTCCTATTCACACTGTGGCTAGAGTGATTATCCGAAACCATAAATCAACCAGTTATTCCACTATTTAAAAGCAACCCTTGAATAGTTCACTACATGCTTCAATGATAAACCAGGTTCCTTCCCCTAGCATTCAAAAAAGACTCTTCACGTTTTTTGGAGTGAGGATTCTAACCCAGTTTCCCTGTCATTCCTTCCTCTGTGGACCTTATGGAATTATGTCTCAGTCTTCGGGAGCCTCTTCATTCCAGGTTTCCCATGACATCCTCTAGCCCCTACACGTCTGTCTTTCTCTCACCTGACAATTTACTTTATACCTGGACGGTTCCAACTCATCCGTCAAGAGGGCCCTATCAGCTCAGGCATTATTACTTATAATACAATAAAATTCATATTGATTCATGCAATGACCATGCCCAATGCCCTCCTCTCTTGCCTGCCTGAATCCCAGTGCCAACTAACACTGTAAAAGTTTGCTTTCCCAGCTTCCCTTGCAGCTATGAGTAAATGTCTATTAGAGATTTGAACAATAAGTTGTTAGTAAAATCTTGCTAAAGACCACGTGTTTCTGGGGATGCTCTTCCCCTCCTCCTGAAGGAATGAGATACAATTAGGTATGGACGTTAGTCTAATCTCTGCCTCTCCAACTTCCTATTGTGAACTCTGACATGGTTTCTGGGGCTTAGGAGACATCTTGTGAGAAATGCAAGATGAGAGAAAAAGATGAAGGATTAAAATGAGCATGTTGAGGAGAGCAGAAAGGAAAGATAGCAACACTGATGTTGCTGAATCCACACAGGCAACGCCTACCTCCAGACATCCCCTTAAGTGATGGAAAAAGTCATCTTTGTTTGACTAACCTACTATTATCAGGTATTCCATTAGTTGCAGCTGAGCACACACTTAACTGCTATTGCACCTCAGGGAATTCTTGCCATGTTCTCTACAAGGGAGGCAGTGCAGGGTGGCTCAGAACAAGGGCTTTAGAGCTCAGCAGATAAAAGCTTTGAATCTGGGCTCTGCCACTTACTGCACAACACTGGGCAGGTACTTCCATCTCCCTGATCCTCAACTGCACCCCCCCCCCCAAAAAAAAGGCAATGACAATGCCTGAGAAAGAAACAAGATTATAAGCGTAAATTGTTAGTGGATGCCTGGTATTTGATAAGCACCAGAACATCTCAGCCATTATTACGAGGTAGCTGATGGTTGGTATCCCAAATATATAATCCAACAGCACCCTGGGCATATATTGAATACCTCCCTAATTCTGTGACTTGACACCCATCTGAATCCTTACTTAGACTGTGGGCCACGCTGAAAGCAAGAAAAGTAGCACGTCACTCTCAGGTACCTAACAGGAGCCTGCCTGACACAGATTTTCCACAAGTACTTTTTCGATGAATCAATGAATGAACCAAAGGCTAATTTTGAGTACTGCAGTTTATCCTTTCATTGGCTTTGAGTATAAATAAAATCTATATGGATGGTTAAAAAAATGCATACACTGAGGACCATATGATTGCAGACATACTGATAACACATGAATATTATTTATCAAGAAGATGATCAACTTTTAAGGCAGTAAGATATTCTGCTTTGCTTTCACAAATATGTGACTTGCTCTTTCCCTCCCTGCTGTAAGGGAGAACTTCTTCCCCATCTAAAAATCCAGAGAGCTAAGATATGAGGTGTCAAAACCACTTGTGACACAACTAAGCCAAAAACAGAATGTGGGATCGAAGTTTTATCTTCTCTACTCCATCCAACTTAGCCTCCAGAAAAAGCTCTCCCTCTGAATATTTACTTGTCAGGAAATTATAAAATGAACAGCTCTCATTGTTTTGCAGAGGGGATGATGACAGGGTGAGAGTGGGTAGCTTCTCTGGCAAATTAACAGTCTCCAAATATAGGGCTTTCCTGATGGCTCATTGGGTGAAGACTCCGCCTGCAACACAGGAGACACAGAAGATGTGGGTTTGATCCCTGGGTCGGGAAGATCCCCTGGCAAAGGGAATGACAACCCACTCCAGTATTCTTGCCTGGAGAATCTCTTGGACAGAGGAGCGTGGCGGGCTACTGTCCAAAGAGTTGCAAAGTGTCAGACACATAGCTTTTCTGGCAAATCAACCGTCCCCAAATATTAGAATGTGCCCAAACATGTTTTCTAAACCGTGTTTTGTCATCTACAGTCAAACACATATTAAACTGTATAGGAATGCTACTTAAATGTGACCACTAAACTAGGTTGCCTTATCACAGTAACCTTGGAAAATCGCCCTTTGATGTAAAAACCAGCCCTCCCTTAGTTACTACGATCTTTGCGTGCACTGGGGGCACTCTCTTTTTCCCAAGGGAGGAATACTCCCTCTTAGTAAGGAAAGGTGATCCGCTCTGATAAAACTTTAACAGGTGCTGAAATTTATATATTATATTACAGCCTTACAAGCCTACACTAATTATTAATTATCCACCTAAGTGTACACTGCTTTACACACATCCTGCCCCTTAACTAGAGCACTCAGAAAAGCCATTGTACTTTGCCTGACTAACGGACCATATCTTGAACAGCTAAATGGCCTAGCAAATGCAAAGATTTTCCCATATGTACACTTTACAGTGTTAATGTGGATCCACTGCCTATGCAAACCAACTGTGTTTCCACCGCCACATCCTATCTTGAGGAAAGTAGGTAACTGAGGGAGGGCTAGAAATGGACAATCTCAGCAAATTAGAGCCAATTGATGAAGCAGCTTCCTTAGTGTTTGCAAAGAGCATCAGTCTGCGGTTAGAATTGTAGGGGTACTGCGTTCTCTCATTCTGCTCTGCAAACATTTTCAAGAAGTCACATCAAGGCTGCTTTTTATGCTAGAGCAGGTGTGAACTCAATTCCACCCTTAAACTAGTATCAGCTCAGCTGAGAGAACAGCCGTAAATTTTTATTTCAGAACTAAATGAAACTCATGAGGGTATGGGGCAAAATCTCATTAACTATTAAAATGCCTTTAGAAGACTCTGAGCAAGGCTGCTTTCTTTTCTTTTATTTTCAATTTGGTGTTCAGGCGATATCAGTTCAGTTCAGCTGCTCAGTCGCGTCCGACTCTGCGACCCCACGGACTGCAGCACACCAGGCTTCCCTGTCCATCACCAACTCCCGGAGCTACACAGATCTTTAAAACAGACATATTTAGAACCGCCTTCTCTTTGAGGTCACAGAAAAGTTCAGAGCTCTTCCCCCAGAGCACATCTCCATGCGTCAGGTCAGGGGCAGAGTGAGGAGGAGGCCAAGGAAAGCGCCGTGTGCAGTCGCTTCAGTCTCATCTGACTCTGAGGCCCCGTGGACCGCGGCCCGCGAGGCTCATCTGTCCACGGACTCCCCAAGCAAGAACACTGAAGGAGGCTGCCATGCCCCCGGCAGGTGATCTGCCCGACCAGGGATCAAACCTGGGTCTCCGGCAGTGCAGGCAGCTTCTTTACCACTGAGCCATGTGGGAAGCCCCAAAAGGAAAAGTAGGAGATCACCAAAAGATGGTCCAGCAAGCTCTCGTTCCGGAAGTCAGCTTCCCCCCTACCTAGTAAGGAGGATGGGCTTCCCAGGTGGCTCAGCGGTCAAACGTCCACCTGCCATACGCAGGAGACACACATTCAGTCCCGCGGTTGGGACGATCCCCTGGAAAAGGAAATGGAAACCCGCTCCAGTATTCTTGCCTGGAGAATCCCATGGACAGAGGAGCCTGGTGGGCTACAGTCCCTGGGGTCGTAAAGAGTCAGACACGACTGAACGACTAAAACAAGGATGCCTAACAGAGGTTACCCACAGTTACTTAAGCAGTCCGCCAAGATATTTAAAACATTTATGTTCACTGCATTTCAATTTCCAAATAACATTTTCAAGATCATCAATAAATAAGAAAAAGGGAAACTATGCAATGAAAGAAAATAAAAACACACACAATATAAAGTATGAATCTTATCCTGTCAAGCCAAGGTTACAGGATTCCCCAAATCTGAGTATCAGGTTCATTTCCAAATGCTCTGAAAGTTTTGAAGGAGACAAGGTCACCAATAAATTTTCCTCCATGATTTGGTACTATCCAATTAAGTACCATAAGTTACACATAAAGAGTTTATGCTTACATCCCAAGCAATCAGATTTGGCTACTGAACTTTTAAGACCATGGCTTGGTCTGAATAGCCAAAGTGAGGAAGAGGCAGGAGCAATTAGTAACCCAATAATTTCAGAGACTCAGGCAGCCATGCCAATGCTGATACTTCAAGGCTAGAAAATGATACTTTGCGATCAGAATGCTCTAAAATTAGCTTTTTATGTGTCCCTTTCTCTCTAATCCTTCGTTCCTTTTGTCTCCCTTTTCTCCACCAAATGTTATCAGATATTACACAGTTTCTATTTTCATTCAGCTTTTAATATGGCCCATGAGGGGGTGGCATTTAATTAATCACTTCCACATTCTGCCAAAACCCACTACGTGAGTCTCAAGTCTGCGTATTACTTTTGCCAAGCTGGTCAGACCCAACGAGCAGAAAAAGAGCCTAGCGAAAATAAGAGGAGGCACCGTGATCACTCACAGCCACTGAATTTAAGGGCCAGGTATTTTTCCTGGTTTTCATTTAAAGCCAGAGCAACGACTCAGATGAGAAATTCCATCAGACCACTAAACACTATGCAATATCACACAGTGGAGAATGGCAAGTTGGGAGTCAAACCAGAGGCCAGCTAAACACAAGCCTTGGTCAGCCCACTGTCCTCCACTGCCCCCATATTCAGGCTGCAGAGAGCTTTCAAAGCTGTAAGAAAGCTTTCCATGTTTTACTTTCAACATCAACAACGTAACCTGCTATATCTTACACCAATTTAAAGCAAAACTCCCTTACAGTTTTTCCTATTAATAAGCACGTGCAAGGAACTGGGGAGTGATTAATACACAAACATCAAGACGATGAGAAATGTTTGGGTTGTATCTATTAGGTGCCTGGGGATACATTTAATTCAGTCCCATCTATGTTTCATACCTTTTGCCACTGTTGGTCCCGGGGCTTGATATTCTGCAAGAAGAAATAAAATAAGATCCCCTGAGTATCTCTTTCTATTCAAAATTCACACACACTTCCTTAGGAAGATTCAGAATGCCTTGGGAGTGAAGAGAATGAGAGAATGATGGCATATACACAGGCAACATTCTCTGCCAAGCTTCTCTGGAGACGAATGAACTGCATCGGAAGACTATCCCCAACACATTCCCCAGAACCTAGAAGGTGCATGTGACAGCATTTCCTTGATGAAAAGTGTCCTACCCAGTGGTTACTCGAAATGCAGATGACCTACAATGCAGGTGAAGAAATCTCACCTTGTCAGCACCTTTAACCAAAATCCACAGAAAGGTGCCTTCCACCTTACGCAACAATGCAACTTGAGAACATTTAAGCTGGAGAGAAAAATGGCTGGAGGCAAATATGTCCTCAAGGGGCGTATCTGTATTCAACGAAGTTGTCCCCAAAGAGGTACTTATTTTATAGGATTACTGGTTTTTGTGGAATGGCTGAAAAAAAAAAATCTTTATTTTGGTCTTGCTGTCTTCAGAACTGAACATGCAATACTATCTCCAACCGTTCTTGCCCTCGGTTCCAATCTCATTAGAAAGTAAAGGTATTTTCAAATTGCCATCACCCAAGACCCAAGGTCTATAGAATTTTCAACTAATTAAAGACATTAAGTGACCTTCCCTGGTGGCTCAGAGGGTAAAGACTCTGCCTGCAGTGTGGAAAATCCAGGTTCGATCCCTGGGTCAGGAAGATCTCCTGGAGAAGGAAATGGCAACCCACTCCAGTATCCTTGCCTAGAAAATTCCATGGACGGAGGAGCCTGCCAGGCTTACAGTCCATGGGGTCGCAAAGAGTTGGACACAACTGAGCGACATCACTTGATCCCTGATCCCTGAGGGCCATTAAGTGACAGAGTACCACTATGCAGTTGTGCAATGGTCTAAGATGGCAGCAGAGGGGTTGCTGCAAAGCATATCCCATCACTGTGTGGCTCACAGTGAAGCTGAACCAAGTGTGACCATCCTGGCCTTAGAAACGAGAAAGTCGGTGATCACAAGAAGTTCAGGCAAAGTCCCATCACCAGGAAGCGGAACAGCCAGGATGAAGGCTGCAGCGCCCCCCGAGCCCAGCCCACTACTCCACGGGGCCTCTAAAGACGCCAGCGCTTCCAACAGAGCTCCTCTGCAGTTTTGGTCCTAATGAAGGTTATCATAGGAACAAAGAAAATAGGCTACAGTAACTTTTGAACATAAACTTTTTTCTTTTTTTGGCTGGGCTGGGTCTTGGTTGCTTGCTTTTCTCTGCTTGTAGCAAGCAGAGGCTCCTCTCTAGTTGCGGTGAATGGGCTTCTCGTTGCGGTGGCTTCTTTTGTTGCTGGGCTCAAGATCCAGGGCTCGAGGGTTTCAGGAGCTGCGGCTGCCGGGCTCTAGAGCATAGGTTCAGGAGCCGTGGTGCACCAGCTTTGTGGCTCCACGGCACGTGGGATCATCCCGGATCAGGGACTGAACCCACGTCTCCTGCATTGGCAGGTGGATTCTTTACCACTGAGCCAACAGGCAAGCCCAAGGCTTACAGTATTTTTTTAAAAATGAAGGTCAATATCGCACTTAAGGCAGGCGCACAACTTCTAAGGACAGGAGGTTAAAAGACTCTGAAAATGACTGCTGTTTCTCCTGGAGCTGAGGGGTGATGAGAGGTTTGCCGGGTGTCTGATCTTCCACCCAAGGAACCAGTCAACTGTTCACTCTTGGCTACTGCTGTCCCAGGCCTATTTTCAGTGGCAAGCTTAGGCAAAACTCAAAGTAATGCTTTTCCAGTGAAACACTTGAGAGAAAAATTTTGTACTAAAGGAAAACAGCCCTGTTTATTCCACATCCTGCTTTCCTTTCATGATGGACAGCCCCTTCCCCTGCCCACGTTCTCATTAGCCTGATTCCCGCCATGACTGTGATCAGCGGAGGTGGGAAACCTTTGGTCAAAAGTTGGATCCAGCTCTCACCACAATTTCATGCAGTCTTGGCATGCTGGCCAAGATTAAATGTCTTTTGGCTGCTCCTAATCCTCCACATTAAAGATCAACAAATACAACTGTGTACATATTAAAAAAAAAAAAAAAAGAGAGGCTCTTTGCCCTCAGCGGCAGGCATCCCTGTGTGAGAGCTCCGTGGCGACACGGCAGGTGGCTGGAGGGAAGCTCCCGGGAGCCTGTTTGGCAGTGGCCCAGGAGAACGATCTCTGTCTGTCACTCAGTGACACGGCCCGGGACCTTGATGCTCCAGGATGCCAAGCCCACTCTGAGCAGCGACCGCAGGAGACTGTGGGAATGGGCACTGCCCCTGGGCTCTGCCAGAGACCACCAAGGGGAATGGAGGAAAGGCTGAAGGGGGAGGCCATAGGCGGCTGGCTGCATGACCAGGAAGCTCTGGACAGCCTGGCGGGAATTCAAGCCGGAGACCTAAGAGGGAAGGCTCTGGATGGTGATGCTATAAAGCCCTTTACTCTGGTTAGTTGTTGCCCTGATCAAGAGATGAGGACAAGGAAAGCACAAGCCTTGGTGATGAAATGACCTCAGCTCCTCCTCCCCGTGTGCGACTCTCCTGCCGCCGTTTTCCCACTGTCTTCCCTTCAGAATTCTTTTTCCGTTCCATGTCTCTTTGTCATTCTCTCTCATCTGCTGACCGGAATTCAGAGTCAAGACCCATTTTCATATTTTGCTTCTCACAAGAAAGCTGGAGCCTTGGTTCTTTATTTCAAAGCTGCCAAGTTGAAAATTACAGATTCTTCTCCTAAAAGAAGCTAAATAAACCTATAAATTGGCTAAGCATTCTCAGCTCCTTTCCCTCTTGTCTCATCCCATCGAACAGGCTGGTGAAGCAACGGTATAACCTCCCACCCCTTCTAAACTCTGCAGCTGGAGATGGCCATGGATGCAAGAGAGGCAGGGAGATCACATGGGCGGGCTCATCTTTCCCTTCTCCTTGCTGCATCTAACCCAAACCTGACTTCTGAGACTGTGACAGTCATCTTGAGACAATGAGGGAAAGGACAAAGAAATCACAGACACACAAGCCTAGACTTCAATGAACCGTAAACCAAACCTAGCCATGGTCCACCACCAGACTTCTAATATGAGAAAAATTATCCATAAGCCACCATTAGTCATAGTTTCCATTCCCTTCAAGAAAAGCAAGCCTACAGACACAAACCGCTTTTTCCCTGAACCTGACTCTAAAACTATTTATTTTCTCTTAGGGTCAAGAACTTTCTATGTGAGAAATCTCTCTCTGATATGTAGAAGACCTACACTTTTCTATGAACTATAGTTTTCAATTAACGTTTTTCTGGTATCAGTTCTTCTAAAGTTTAAAAAAGCCTGGTTTGGTCCACCTAGCCTGACTATAAAGTGTTTGATTAGCACAGCATTGCTATGTCGCACCACAGAGCAGGCAGCCTAATGGAAAGGAAACAAGACTAATGAAAGAGGAACAGAAATGGTTATTGACTGGACAAGAGGAAACAAGTCACCTTATCTGAATGCTGGAGACACACAACTCCTTTCAGTGGCCTTTCAAAAAATATTGATTTTACTTATTTCCTTTCATAAATAATCTGTGGTGTGTTTCTTGAAAACTGAAATCTACAATACTGTAACATGGTCTCTTTCCTGATATTCTGGACAGTCAAGGACACAGAACTACAGAATGAATTTCTAGATGACTGCCTCTGGCTTAAGGTTTTCTTCCTGACAGAGTAACATGTAGGCCTGACTTTAATTTATGGGCTTTTCATTTAGGGGTTAGACCCAAATATCTGATTTCCCTGATTGATTCATGAATGAACCCCTTCAAGAGCCATTTACTGAGATCCTACAACTCTGTGCCAAGCACTGGCCCAGCATAATACTTTTCTCCTGGTGATGTAACTTAATGAGTTATTATTTTATCCCTATTCGACCCAACCCCTTACCTACAGTTTGGAATGAGCTGAGGTAGAAAAGAAATATCCATGAATCAGGCTCTAAAGAATTACATTTGGAAAACACATCACTAGTAAAGTTACTTGAAGGTATCACAAAATAGAGATGAATGGATTAGACAGGATGATAAAACATCTCTAAACATAAAATATAGTATAAGCAGAAAATGGCATACCTAAAAGATCAATGGAACATCAGATGAGAAAATTACCTCAGAGATCATCTAAAGGCTTGCTCCCCCAACTCAGTTTAAAGGTATAAAAAAGATCTGACCTGACGACCCACAGACAGTTGTAGCAAAAGAGAGTAGAAAAGTCAGTTCTCTGGCTCCTAGCCTCTATCAAAATCAGAATTAACTATATCATTGGAGATAACACTAAAAGAATCTTATTTGTTAACACTTCATGAAGACATTTTAAATTAACATTAAAAAAAGAACACTCCCAAACAACGCTGACAAGAAATAAGACCGTTATTAAACATTTCTTCTCTCAGAAATTGCTTGCTACCACATTATCGGTCTAACAGCTAACAGACAATATCAAGATAACCTCGAGCTAAAAAGTGTCATTAAAAAAAGAAGACGTCAAAAATGCACAGACATCCCTAACTGAAGAACTTGTAGCCAACCCGCTATCACTATTAAACTTCAGAACAATTTAAAAGCGAACTAAAACGTTCAGAGCTGACATGTACATTCACAATTTCCTTTTCACAAAATTACGAAAGTATTATTTGACCTCTGGCACTTCAAACATCAAATAACAGTCATTTTTGTCCAGGTTTTGTTATTTTCAAATATTTACATTCCAACATGGGAAGGAAAAAACCCACTGAACCAAGTGGTCAAGTAAAATCTTACCCATGCTTTCAAAAAACAGTGTTTCTTTGTGGTCATTCTTTTCTTTCGTACTTTAAAGTTTTCAAAACTGTTTTCCTCGTAAGAGCCTCTTCATTGGGTATTTCCAGTTTTACAATGAAAAGAAAAACTCCCTCTATTAACATGTACTCACATTCTCCGTTTTACAAGAAGACTGTGCCACTGGCCTCTGCCACTGGGATTTGAAAGCGCTCACAACACTTCACCTTTATGCTGGGCTAAACTCAGGGTAGCCATAAACACTTTGAAGTAATACAAACCTAAATATTCCTGCTCGGCAAATGGAGCAGTGGAAGCGAATTCTAATGAGCCAGCAGCTGTCACAATATGACCACAGTAACCAAATCAAAATATCAACCGCTAACCCAGATGAGACTCAAAGGTCATCCTGTAAGCCAGCAGCTCTCTGCAGTTCTGCCCGAACCACAGTCTAATCCTGCAGTAAAATGTTTCACTGAGCTAGTTCAGAAACCAGTTACTCTACAGTGGGAAATTATTCTGTGCACTGGTGGAGTACCACGAGTGGGACAAGAACCAAATACCACAATAAGGAAACCGAACCATTCACAAGGGGACATGTAAAAACGCAGCCGCTGATGTCGAACTAAGCTGCACCCAACCATACCCAAGTATCACTTCTCACATCCTTCAGTTACCAGTGCATGTCTATAACCTTACTGGCATCTTTTTCTCACTCAAACAATCTGGTTTTCAATTAAAGCTCTGGAACAAAAGAAGGAAAACACATGCTTAGGTCCTTCCTCGGATCAAAAAGTTGTGGCTAGAAAATATATTGTCTCCCATTGTAAAAAAAAAAAAAAAAGAAAAAATTGGGCAATTACCTGCAAAAGTTTTAATGTTTGGCAAACACAAGAAACAAACAGGAATGATTTTAAAAATCCACAGTCTTTGCATAGAGTTCTTGCCAGGATTTTCCAACTATTCCTTAACATATAATCCTCTTAAAAACACAAGGCTCAGTGCCATGGTCCCTTTGACCCATTAGTGTATTCTGAAAGCTACCCACTGACCACCTGTAAAGGTTTCATCAAACTGTTTAAATACAGACAGCAAAGGAGGGGAGAGTGCACCCTGACAAACGAAGTGTCATTATTAATTCTTCGAGCACAATAGCTGCATGTGTGTGCGTGTGTGCACGTGAACATGTGCTTGCATGCAAGTGCACTTGTGTCCATTTGTTTATTTTTAGTTTAGGCATTCAAACAATCAAGTAAGGCATTGTATTCAAATATGCAAACTTATTTCTAAAGGAGGTAAATTAACATAAACACTACTGCTCTTATAAGTTATATACCATTTTGCATAAATTTGAGATACACAAATAAATTAAGTTTTTGTATTCTGGTATCAGAGGTAAGTATTAGATTACAAAAACAAACATTTATGCAAAATCATTCATGTGAAGTCAAAGAGTTCAAACTTTTAATAAAGCATTTTGTTACCTTAAAAGAGTTTATAGCAAATGTTAGCAATGCCTGCATCATTTCTTCAAAATACTGTACTGCCGTAAGAACAAAATGTAGAATAATAAGTTGCTACCCAAAGAAAAGAGTGCTTCAGTATTTTTTTCTTTCTCTGCAATAAAATAAAACCTAAGTGAACAGTTTACCAAAAAGAAATAGGTCATCTGCAGTTAATAACTCTTTCCCGTAAAATTAGTGTCACTTATTTCTGTAGCAGACGCCTAATTCAGTCACAGACTTGATTGATTTGACAATAGAGAATCTGGTCCAATAAAGTGGCTGATTTATTTCCGATGCTATAGCTTTTACCCTAATGTGACATCAGAGCAGAATGAAATCTTTGACAGGTAAAGAAATCCTTTACAGTTTTTCATGAAAACCAAAGCTTCTGAAAGTGGATAGTGGATTGTTGTCCAAAACTTAAAGTCTAATATCTTCTTCTGGTAGAACGAAAACTTCCACAAACACTGTAACACAGAATATGGATTTGGACACAAAGAGTAGTTTAGAATATACTATATATGCTGTAAATTCAAATTGCTGGCTATGCGAATAGGTCTTATTTCATCTTTGTGTTCGTTTGTAAACTGGTTGTCTTTAATTTTTTGAAAACAATCTAGCTTCTCTTTGTAAAGGTACAGCAAAGCACCAAGCATGGCTCATTTCAAAAGTGGTTTCATTTTAAATCAACAGCAGCTTGGGCAAAATCAATGAGCATCTTTGTTCCCTGAGTCTAGCCCTGAGATACTCAAGCCAATCAAGAAGGCATTTGGGATGTAAGAAATTATCCGGGGGTGGGGGGCAGTTAATGCAGCATCCTAGCAAGTTCTCTAAAAATATTTTTAATTCCTTTCCAAAGTAAAAATGCGAGGAATTTCATAATAGTTTAAATGCCTTTTTCTCTCTTCTTTTATTTTTTTTGCACACTGCACCATGCCCTCTCTCTCTGAGGGCAACTCCTCTGACCCTAGTCTGACACTGCACCGTTAATGTCAGATAAACCATTTAGCCCAAGCACAATTCTTTTCTGTGCAAAAATCTGCTTGAGGTGGAAAATGTAGCAGTTTGTAAACAATAAAGAGCCATGTTTCAGACCAGACAGCTTATCTAACAGAGAAGTCCTTTCATGGGGAACAGTGGGTGGGAGCCTCCGGACATAGTAGCATTTCCTACCACAATGCAGGAGACTGTCTTGGCCTCCATATTTAAGGGTTTAATGGGAAGGAGGGCAGACGGGGTAAAGAACACAGCTGACATGGACTTTCAGCTTAAACAACAACTAAGTGAAGAGAGTCAGCTCTCTGAGCTCCGGCTGTGGACGCTCAGCCCACTTATATTTCAAATACTATTTGAACTGGAAAAAAAAAACAACGAATTTGGTTTGTAAAACAGCTGCCCAAGAGGACGCACAAACAAGAATGATTCTTTGCTATCTTTGTATTGCTTGGTGTCTTCTGTAATATTAATTTATCAACTTGTTATTTAGGAAAACATTTTTTCATGGACATAATATAAACTTCTAAATATGAGTAGTAATTTATTTATCCCATTTTATCCCCATCGGAGGATAGTTTTAGAATTCTTCAGGACAATTCTCTAAAATACTCGTTAGGTGTTACTTTTCAAGATGATTATTTTCAAGTTAATCTTTTACTTTATGAAGTTGGATAAGGATAAATAGAGAAAGGATAGTGTTAGAATTTAAAATTACTGCTATTGTCATTGAAGAATGTAACGTTCTTTCAAATATAAGGTGACAAACATGTCTAATCACCTGCATCTGCCTATCCTGGAAACAGGAAACACTGCATCTCATCATGACTCATTTTAAAAAGCTAGGATTTTGGCTTTAGCTACAGAGTTAAAACATAAAAGTTACTATTTTAAATTTAAAAAAATAAGAAAATATAAGAACAACCCATGGTCAAATACAGCTTTGAGATCCTGATTCTCAAAGTTGGGATGACATTTAATCACCCATTAAAAATAAATTCCTAGTATTTCTCTGCTTTGACTACTGTGCATTTAATACCTGAAGTCCCTGTAGATGGATTTGACAGTGATTTCTGAAAAGATGACTCATACTCAAGAGTGATCTACACCTTAAATAACAAGTATAGGGATGAATTGAGGGAGGAGCATTAAAACATACACTCTATCACATGTAAAATTAAATAGGCAGTGGGTATTTGCTGTATGACGCAGGGAGCTCAAACCCCAGGGCTCTGTGACGACCTAGAGGGGTGGGATGGGGTGGGAGGTGGGGAGAAGGTTAAAAGAGGAAGAGGATGTATGTATACCTAAGGCTGATTCATGTTCATATGTGGCAGAAACCAACACAATATTGTAAAGCAATTATCCTCCCATTAAAAATAAATTTAAAAAATTATAAATAATAGAACAAAGTTAACATTAATTTACAAAAGCAAGTATAGTGACCAAGGCTTAAAAATTAGGACATTCCTCAGAAGCATCTGCAATTATGGTTTCGGAATGATATATGTATGGCTGCATGTCTTCCTTGGAGTACAGTTCAACAGCTTCTGCCAAGAAATTTAACCTCATTTATTGATGGATTCGCAACAGGATTTGGCCAAGTTGAGAGATTTACTAATATTGTTAACGCTCACATTTATTAGAACAAAGATATTTTTTCCCCAATCAAAACTAAAGTAACCAGCTATTGGGACCTTTTAAGTCATTATAAATTGTCATTTCATTGCTCAAGATGCTGCTTTTTTGTTGTTGTTAAATCCCTACAGGTAGTCAAAGCAGAAAAAATATGCTAAGAATTCCAACAGAAAAGACGCTGGAAACACAAAGCCTGTCTCAAAGTACACGTAGGTCACTTCATGAAGCAGGATGGGGACCTCCTAGGTCATTAGCACTAAAGTTCACACCTTGATAAATACACAACCAGACTTTACAATTCAACTTGAACATGCTACTTTGATTTAAGCACACATAAACCTATTATTACAGGAATTTCCATGACCCCTTTCATAAAAGTTCAAGCTAACACAGACTTTATCTCATTCCCACCTGATAGACTCAATGATATTATATATTTAAATATTCACCATTTTCACTTCATCAGCCTTAACCCTGGAAAACTACTGCTGCAACGATGAATTGGGAGAAGTGCTTTACATTTAAGGAACACAAATTTTCCACGTAGATTCAATATCACTGAAATTAGGTAATTCCACACAGTTGTAAAACTTAGTCCTGTATGCACTATTACCAAGCAAAGACCATCAATATTTTTCTGCAATTTAAAATTACTTTAGTGAACTAGCTAAATAGCTAAGTTCTTAAAAATAGAATCTGTGTCTGGGCTTGTATTCTACCTTTGATGGTAAAACATAAGCATTCCAAAAACTCATGTTAATTTAAAATTAGTCTTACTTTGTATTCTGGAATTGACAAAAGGTGGAGAGAGATTGTCATGTGACCCAAGGTCCCTGCTGGTCATGTGGTCATAGGGAGTCCCATCTCCATAGTTCTGTAAATAAAATAACAGTGTAAGTTTAAATTTGCCATGAATCAATCAGCACCCAAGTCTGACTACTGACACCTCTCTGACCCAAAGAAATTGGAGCCCACCATTCTCACCCCAGCACCTTATTATAAGAAAGCTGCATCTTCCCAGGTACCGTGTATAAGAAGGGCTCTGAAATTTGCAGAGTTCATATTTTCCCCGAAATCATAGTGAAACTTGGGGGAATAATAATAGTGGAGCCATCTGCATTAAGATATTATGATCAAATGAAATAATGCAAGTAAAGCACCTGATACCTATACAATATACTGTAAATAGTAATTATTATTTTGATAAGCCCACATTATTTTTTTTAAAAAGAGAGCAAAATGTGCTATGGGAAAGTTATTCATAACCTGCAATGAACTGCCTTTGGAAGGCAAAGGTAGGACCTTGTAAACAGCAGCATTTGGTTTTAAGATATTGAAATTTCAGTGTTTTGTTATAGATGTTATTGTGGTTGTAAAAGAATTGGATCATTCCATTAGAAACCAGCTACATAAGAATGTTAAAATTATTACAACAGGACTGTAAATGAATATCAGAATTTAAGCATAAATTCTGGATTTGGACAAAGTATGCCACAAAAAAACAGTTTTAAAGCAGACGCTAATCTTTGGAAATTTGTAATTACTATGATCATCTCATGATTTAAAGGAGAATTTTAACTTAAAATAAGGTTTTTAAACTGCCCAGTCACTTGTTTTTAATGGAGGAGTTAGATAACATACAGGAAAGAGTTAAAATCATCTAAATCATAGGGTTCAAATTTTAGGTTACTAAGGTACATAAAGTGACCAGAAAGGAAAAAAAAAAAAATGTCATGCTGCTCAGCTGGCTGCACTGTCCATAAAGACTAAGTCAAATTTACTCAGAGGTGTCAGTTGGTATGTTAGCCAAAGGGCAGAATCCGCCCCCATGAAAAGGATGGATACTGTATGAAAAATGAAAACACACATCCCTTCACTAAAGAAGTGACAGGAACTACCCCATTTTTCAACCGCCATTCCTCAGATATAAAAAAGCTAACTTGAACGATACTGCAATGGGATGCTGCCGGTACATCAGGGCCTAAGAGGATGTCACATTTTAAATATCTATCGTTGCTCTTACACTCACTCGTTCTATACCAGACATTGGTATACTAATTATCATTTATTCAGTATCCTCACCCTACAGAGTTATTAAGAGCTTAATATACATTATCTAATTTAAAACCCAGCACAGTGTCTCAAGATGACTGGAAATATCACCACTTGAAGATGAGAAAAGAGAGACACCTGGCCCCTGGCTGTCTGATACAAGCCAGCCACAATAAGCTGTCTCATGCCAGCTCACTGCATTTAAAAAATACAAATTACAAATATTGAGTCAAAGTTATCCACTAATGAATTCCCTGGAAAAAAAAAAAAAAAAGGCCAGGCGATTCATGAAAACCAAATAAAAGTCAGGACGATCCTAAATGAACCTCCCTCTCAGAAGACCAATTAAAAGAACTACATGTTGTATTAAAATGAGAAAGCATAAGACATTAAGTTCATTCGAATGAACTCAACAATAAGAGGGACATTCTGTCGTCTCCTACACTTGCTGTCAAGGGGAATGGATTGATTCCTGCAAGTGAGGACTGTAATGTGAGGAGGAGGAAAGATTTCCTCAACCCATCCATATAATGCAGGAGAATCTGAAACTCGACAGCTGGTGCAAAGTCTGAGCGAAGTTCCTGGTAAGCCTAGAGCTCTGGCTGTACCGAGACCAGCACATGAGCCCCAAGGCCAAAGAACAGGTGGAAATGGCCAACACGGCTTGCTGAGATGGCCTCCTTCGGACAGCTTGATTACCTTCCTTACCTATTGTGCCAAAGTACAGACCGCCCTCCACCCCAAATGCGTCCCCCGCTCCCCGGCCCTGCAGGGCGTTTCATCTATCTACACAGCTGCTGGGGGGAGGGGCAGCTCTTTTGTGTGGTCTATGTCTACTTTTAATCTGGAGTTATATGTATTATTATAAAAAATGATAGGGATTTCAGGAGGCCTAGCGATGAGTCCATTAAAGACAGATTATATATATAAAATCGTTCACATTTGAGTTAGAAGGAACAGGAAAGATGCTCTGATTCAACTTCTTCATTTTAGAAAGTAGCAGTATGAGGCCCAAGGAAGTGAGATGACACACCCAAGGTCATACATATACAAAGACACGCATGGCCTAACCACCCCACTCACACCATGCCATGGTCTTCCCATGACACCCTAACAACCTAAAACCTTGAAGAGGAGTAGCAAAAATCTGCAGCGATTAAGACATGATTAAGACATTAAGCAACTTCTTTTCCAAATGACTCTGCGCCGTGGTCTGTAAAATACAAGACTGACTTAAGGAACACCGATAAATGAGCAAGTCTGAGGAATAAGACTGAGTCTAAATCAGATCATATCCATTTATTCTGAAGTTTAAGGATTTTGGGTTGTGTGTGTTTTAAAAATAAAAGTTACTTTCAATTAAAAAAAAAAAAAATTAAATGAACGAACCCCCTGGCGACCAAAGGTACTAGTGGTGGTGAGACAATCACATGTTTACAAAGTGAAACCAACACAGATTTATTATGTAAATGATACCGGAAGCTACAACTTCACAGTATGTCTTCAGAAATATTCAGTGGCCTACTCACACCAATATATTACAGGGACACAGGGATTTTTTTTTCAAAATTGCACCGCCTACAAAAAACAACTCTCTGTTAACACTGGATCAGTAACTGGCAAAGCGAGGCCAAATATTTAATGAAGGGGTTGTCTTCTGGTTAGCCAAAGTAGAAGGGGTGTCAAAATCAATAATAATATCCAATAAGAGCATGAAGAAAATGCCAAACAGAAGCTGATCCTCATTAAACTCAGTCCGCATATATAGCCATGCAGATGCATGTTGGGGAGAAAAAACTCACCTTCAGTTTGTCAATTTACATATGAGGATGTCTGCTTGTGGGGAAAAGATTAGATATACTTACCCTGGACGGGCTTGGATGTCCTCCACTCCCCCAGGACCCTGAGCTACTTCTGTCTTCTACATCTAGGGACAAGAGAAAAATTCTTTAGGCTTTCTTGCAATAATTCTTTCTTTTTGTATATGCACTTTTAAATTAATGTTTCAAATTAATCTCCTGTTGCCTTTAATTAAGAATCAGGCACGAGGCTACCATGATGATAGTAGCTTCTGACCCAACTACTTAAATTAACTCATTTAAATTCACAGCAGAAACGAACTGGACCCTCAGGAACCAGAGGTATGAACATAAAAATTACTTCCATCCTTCACAATGTTTCATAGCCTCAACTTTTATCAACCTGAAATTGCACTTAAAATCTTACTAAAATCTTTTGGACAGGTTAAAACTACACTAACACAACCTTAATATACACACATACACAAAAGTTAAATCAGGTAAATATCCATACTATTAATATTATTATTAGCAGCATGCATGCCATAACGCTCCTAGATACTTTCTGTCCTCTTACCCGCTCAGACAAGCCTCTCAAGGCCTACCCACCAGACAACAGACATGCAACAAAACATGTAAGATGAAAAAGGACATTAACAGTCTATTTCCATCAAGACATTACAAGGATATTAGGAGACTTTTTAAGTTTCTTAGGACCACACCATCTCAGTCTTTTATTTATTTTTTTAAATAGGCACAACACTTGGCCTACAATCCTTAATCTGGACAGTGAGATGTGGACACAAATGTTGTTAAAGCAATGTTTTATTTTGATAAATTATGGCGAAATGACCTGTATGAACTCCCAGAAGGCTGGAATTCTCTAGGCCCTGTACCAGCGAAGTTCTAATGCTGACCAAATTTGAGATGCTTCTTCAGCGCTTCAGGTGGCAAATATGCAGGATGGGGAGTCTGACAGCTAAGTTCCCATGTTCACTGTTCAAAACATAAAAGTGCTCGAAAGATCAGTCACTCTAAATTTAGAAATGGCTTTGAGATTTTTGATGAAAGGCCCTTTCTGAGTATAAAAAGTTTCACTGTTCTATTATCTTGATCACGGTGGGTAACAGACGGCCATCACAGGCTTCCTCTGACAGAACTGGAGGAGGAGGTGTGAAACCAGCTCAGGAGATGTATTCCCATTGACTGTTTTCTAACGTTTCAGTGATACTGTTTCTTAATGCACTACTGTCCTTCCTTTAATTACTCCTATTTTATTATCAGCAGAAGTAATCATAATATAATTAACTGACTTATTTGGGGGTCCAGTAGAGGACATGGTGTTTTAGAATATATTAAGAGATGGACTAGAAACAACAACCAGCAACTAGGACCACTGAACTTGAAATCTCTTTTTCTTTTTTAACAAATATTGTTTCATTTACTTTGGTCAGTTCGTCTGAAGAGAATGCAAATGCAAACAGCTATCCCCTGCAGACAGCTAAAATCAGTGCCTGCAAGGGACTTCCCTGACGGTCCAGTGTTTAAGACTGCACTTCCACTGCAGAAGGCAAGCGCTGGATCCTTGGTCAGGAACTAAGATCCCGCATGTTGCGTGGTGCAGCCAAAACAGAAAAGAAAATGAAATTTTAAAGAAAATTTTCAATAAATAAAATCAGTGACTGTGAGTATTAAGAGATGTCGTACAAGCTCTGAAGAGGAAGTCTGGAGAAAAGGTATAATACTTTCCCCAAATTTGCTGTTTAACAACCCAACCTCCTGGCCCACCTACTGTTAAGCTGAACTGGGGGATGTATATAGAAAAGAGACTTAGAACTCTTGGGACTGTCACACAAGTAAGTTTTGTAGCCTGCCTGGTTCTCATCATCCTTAACACCAAATCAAATTTATTTTCACACACAAAAAAAGGTATAAATGACAAAATCTATCAACCAGAAGTCTGCACATCTTGATTTCCTTCTCGCCTGAAACAGCCAACCTGGATTAATTTGAGAGATTTTTCCGCTTAAACTTGGCCCCAAAAGTAATGAAGGAACAGAAGTGAATCTCTACGTCTACCCTACAATTTTGTTTTGTTTGGACCCATTTTATCCATTTTCAAAAAGGATTTCAAACATGAAACGAAGGCAGAGACGAGGAAAGGGAACAGTAGTACTTCCTGGCCAGTAGTTTTGCCCTAGGGGTGATTATGGTCCCCAGAAGGCCTCTGGCATGTCTGGAGACATTTTCAGTTGTCACAACTTGGCAGGGCATGGAGGCGGGGTACAGCTAGTGGCATCAAGTGGCTAGAGGCCAGGGACGCTGCTCAAGGTTTTATACACGTCAGAATACCTGCACAACACAAAATACCCTGTTCTCAAATGTCACCTGTGCCAAGGTTGAGAAATCCTCTTCTAGAGGACAAATTCTATTAAAGAGCAAAAAGGAAGCATCAAGCTGGAAAAAAAAAGATGTACTAGAATTCAATTTACAATGAATACAAACTCTTACTAAATACACAGTGAAGTTATCTGAGCCCAGATTTAAGCCGGAGTGTTTCAAGAGATCTTCCTATATACATCTTCTGTCCTCAGAATAAAGGGAAAATGATGGTCAACCAAGCAGGCTGCTAATTAGCAGGCAAATAAAACACATCAAAACTTGAGTATTCCCAACTGGGCAATTTCAAAAGCGAGCAATCCACTAATTAAAAAATGCTGGAAGTCTAGCTTTTTCAAAACAGGTTAAATACTGGCTGGGTTCCTTCATAAATAGATTCCCACCCAATCAAGTCTGACTGCCCTTTCCCCATTCTCTCCCGTTTCCATCCTCCTCATTTCCTGACCTCATGCTGCTGTACCTTCTTTTAGTCCTCCTTCCTTTTATTGCTCTTTTTAACAGGCTTTTCGTTCAGTGGCCTCCTGCAAATTGAGAAGGTAAGGACACCTCTCTTGCCCTCTGAGACTTAACAGAACAATCGTATGACTTCCGATATTTTATATTTGAAAGAATATCTGTACAACGGGTGCTCCTTGATCCAGGGCAAGAAGACTCAAAGCTATAGCACCCAATGAATGTAAACATGTTCTTTTTAAGATATTCGTTTCCATCTTCCCTCTCACTGAGCTTCATGAGACCTGCCAGTAAGTCAGCAAGCATTTCCTCAACAAGGATCTGAGTCCATCTCAAAGTGCATCTGAGGACTGCCTACGTCTGGATCACCTGGTATGCTCATTTCAAAATTAGCATCCTAGGGTCCACTGCAGACCTACTGATCCTGGATCTCTGAAGGTGGGGCCAAGAAAACTGTGTCTTTAACAAGGTCTTCAGGTAATTTTCATGTACACAGGAGCTTTGAGAATCACCAGCCTCCTCCACTGGAAACACAAGACAGATGCATGCCCTACCCCGCCACCCACCACCTAACTCACATCCTGTCCTGAAGTCCTTGCCCAGGTGGCCGGTTTCTGCAGCATTCAGTCCACATTCCCGTTGCATCTACATCCCAGTAGTTCTTGCCCAGACTCACTTTTACGTAAGCCTTGTATGTGGCTTACACGTGGCCATCCCCTGCTCCCAGCTGGTGTACCTGGGCACCGCACACACTTTCTACCTCCAGGTATTCGTACCTGCTTTCCTTCTGCCTGAGCTGTTTCTTATCTCTCAAAAAATACTAGCTAATATTCTGTGAGCTTAAATATGCCAGGCACTGTACCAAGCACTTCAATACACTAACAGTATCGCCATTTTATCTAGGAGGAAACTGAGGCTTAAACGGGACAGAAAACCCTCTCAACATGACAGCAGATGGCAGAGCTGGCAGCCACAGGGCCTGACCATGTTCAAGTCAGGAACGTTCTCCACCACGGTCAAGGTCTCCGCAATAAGCAGCTCACGTCTCTCTACAGCCAGCTCGAACATAACTGCCAGTCCCTTCTTCCCGTGGATGTATTTACTTTTGGAGTTTATATCCACTCTTGTGTCCACAAAAGATTATAGAATGACTACAACACAAATATAAAAACCCAGGTCTCATGCACTGCAGACAGATTCTTTACCATCTGAGCCACCAGGGAAGCCCCAGTCTTGTGTCCACAGAAGACCATTGAATGTATACAACACAAATACATAAACTGAAATATTTGAAGAAATCAGAGACTGGAAAATAAAAACAGGAGAACAATCAAGCCATATGTATGATGAGCTTATCAAAAATGTACACTGTGGGAGTTCCCTGGTGGTCCAGTGGCCAAGACTTCGTGCTCCCAATTCGGAGGACCCAGGTTCGATCCCTGGTCGGAGAACTAGATCCCACACATCATGTCTCACAACTAAGAGTTCGGATGTCATAACTGAAGATCATATATACCACAACTATTGGACCCAGTGCAGCCAAATAAATAAATATTAAAAAAAAAACTTTAAACGTACACTGTGATGGATGGGATATTTGTGAGAGAGGGGTCAAAATTACAGTGCGCAGAGAGTAAAACAAGATTCATAGCCTTGGATAAAAATATCCAAACTGCTCAGGAAAGTCATTAAGGGAACATAGTTACAAATGAAAAACTGCCCAAGACAGAAGCTGCATGGATACTGAGTTCTCATGTCTCCCTTGTTGCTGTCACCCTCTATCCAAGACAGGAACACGTAAGAGAAAGACAACCACCTGGACGGAAGGAGGCAAAGGAAAAAGGAAAGTGGATGACAGAAATTATTCTTCCGAAGACTGAAGTGGGCTCAATTGTTTCTAATTTATTTTACCCTAGACAAGGACAGACTGAGTAACGTCCATGGTTTTGACAGTTGCTTTAGGAGGCAATCTGACCATCTACAAATTTTCATTTCACTTGAGTAGTTCTGCATAAGCCCCCTCTAAAATGCCTGACATTTCAACACTAAAACACAAAAGCAAAGCGTGGGTAGAATGAAGATCAAACACTCCATTTACAGAAAAGATATACAGAGATGAATTTTAATGTCTACGATTTCCCATCCATACTCATTGATTATTCAAATTTCCACTCTATGTGGACAGTGAGATCAAAACTATCAGTAGACTGGACAAATGTCAGAAAGCGCAGAGCTGGAAAAAAGACCTAGATTTCAGCCACAAGACTGCATTAACCAGCTCTACGGTCTGAGCCAGTCACTAGACTCTTTGAACTCATTTTGGTCAACTGTAAAATAAGTGGTTTTGATTTCCATTCTTAGAAATAGGGCAGCCTAGTATATTGGGACAACTCTGCCACAAAATAACAAGTGTAGTAAGTCAGACAGAGAAAGACAAATATCATGTGATGTGGCTTGTACTTGTGGAATCTAGAAAGTTGATATAAATCAACTTATATACCAAACAGGAATAGACTCAAGAGACACAGAAAACAAACTTATAGTTTCCAAAGGGGAAGGCGGAAGAGGAATAAATTAGGAGTTTGGGATTAATATACACACTACTATATATATAAAATGGGCTTCCTAGGTGGCTCAGTGGTAAAGAATCCACCTGAAATGCATGGGCTAGATCACTGGTGGGGGAAGATGCCCTGGAGAAGAAAATGGCAACCCATTCCAGTTGACTGGGAAATTCCATGAACAGAGTCGCCTGGCAGGCTACAATCCATGGAGTCAGAAAAAGAGTCAGATATGACTTGGCAACTAAACAACAACAAAAAATATAAAACAGATAACCAACAAGGACCTAGCACAGGGAAGTATACACAATATCTTGTAATACCTATAATGGAAAAGAATCTAAGAAGGAATATATATATGGACACACACAAATGTATAACTGAATTACTTTGCTGTTCTCTGAAACTAACATAACACTGAATCAACTATATCTGAACAAAAACTTATAAATCAATAAATACGGCTTTTTTAAAAAAAATCACTAAAAAATGCTGGATTAAAAAATTTCAGTCTTCTTCTCAACCCAAATGAACTGACAAGATAGTAAGGAAATATCCAGCCAAAATCAAAGCAAAGGCTGGAACCCATAGAGGAAGAAGACATTATTCTGCCCTGAGGACAACTGCCAACCTAGACACTGTAACGGCCTCTTGGGTCAAGGAGAACAAAAGTGAAAACTAAGCATCCACCCAAAGCAGGTATCTAATAGGAGAAAAAGGAATAATAAGGTTTCCAACCTCAAGGAGTTATTGTTAAAGTAAACAATTGATACTTATTAGACACAGAGAGTGTGTGTGTGCGCGTGCTGAGTCAAGTTAGTCGTGTCTGACTCTCTGTGACCCCATGGACTGTAGCTCACCAGGCCCCTCTATCCATGGGACTCTCCAGGCAGGGATGCTGGACTTGGCTGCCATGCACTCCTCTGGGGCTCTTTCCAACCAGGGGTAGAACCCACGGCTCTTACATCTCCTGCACTGGCGGGCAGGTTCTTTACCACTATCGAAGATAACCAAAACACATAAACAGGCAAACTGTGATTTGTTCAAGGAAATCTGAGTTTCACACTTTTATGACTGTTCATTCTGCTTAGTGGGTCTGAGATTTTCAAATATTCTCCTGGATTTTCAAAACAGCCAATATGTTTGAAGTCATCAAGTCCCACCTTCTCCATGAACCCCGCTACAACACCAACACGGTAAGAATTCAGTGAGCCTTAGATTTGAGCGACTTCATTTGCCTTTCAAATACTCTCTTTCCATCTCATCATTTCAACATAATTCTGTATGCTGTATAAATGAGATGCTGCCAAAAGTTACCTATGCTTACCAGAATTCCAAGGTAAGAACACAGACTGAATATTATATAAGTTTAACCTTGATTTGAAATAAACAATTGTGAGGGTTACCTAACTCTGTTGATTTGAGGGTAGCTTTGTGTATCCATCCTTTACTCACTGAGAAGCCAGATCATGCCAAACAACCAGGGTCCTACAGTTTCATGAAGTCAGAACAACCAACGTGGTATTCTCTGTTGCCCTAAAACTCTACAAATTCCCACTCTTGTAGACACGTACGGATTTCCTGATAATAGCTTCTACACACTCAGAAAGCTTCGAGAGGTTGAGATCAAGTTCTTCCTGGAAAGACAGTCATTCTGAGGCACGTGGAAGTCTACACGGTCTTAAGCCCTTCTCTCTGCAATAACAGACACTACTAAATCTCCTCCACACACACCCTCACGGAGACTCACAGACTGCATACATCTGTGGCTCCTACTAATTTCCTCGTCCAGGAAGAACCCTTGGCTGAGCCCTCCTCACAAACTGAGATGGCATATGCTCTCCGTCAGCGCCAGATGAACGCAGAGTTCAAAATATTTCATCAGCAAAGAGCGTGTTGAGGATGTGCACATTTTCATTAGCACCCAGTAGAGTAAGGAGCCTGAGTAGAGTGAGCTGAAGTCCAACTGGAGTCCAAGGACGGAGGGAGGAAGAGTTGAGGAGCTTCAGATATTGAAGCTCCAAGACCACCAAGACCACTTCTTTCTGCTTCTATAAGAAACAAGATAGGCTCCATGAGGAGTAATCTAAGCAGTGGCGAGAAACTTCTAGCACTTTCCCAAGTCTGACTGAGCAAAAGATGAGGATTGTGGTGATGGGTCCCACACAAGTTTTAAGACACTTCAAATACAAAGAACAGGGACCTGGGCGTTCCGTTTTCAGAGCTCTGTCCACCTGGCGTCTCAGTGCTTGTGGATTTCCCTATCAAACAAATCCGAGGATTCAAAGGTCAAGTATAAGACGATATTATATCATAGGTCATATACATAAATATATAAATAATATAAGGAAAGGTAAAATACGGATACACTGGGGGAGAAAGTATAGTAGAAATATTTGTTCAGAAGGGAATTTTTGCAAAATTTAGCTTTTATTAACCACCAAGTTAAAACTTCCATTAATACAGTTTTTGAAACACTGAAACAATATTACTTCCCTTACGTTCAAGATAAACTAGTTTTCAAAAATGAACACTAAATAATCTCAGGTGATTAAAATATGGAGTTAATTGCACTTTACAATGCTGTTAAACAGGAAAAGCATACAACATGATATTCAGATAATATGGAAGTAACAAAACATGTAACAGTTATGTTACAAATGTTAGTGGGGCTTCATATTCTGAAACTCAGAAATCTTGAAAATTCAAGGTGAGTAGACAGTTATATTGTGAAACTGAGAACTCTTCATATCAATCCATATAATTTGGAAGTATCATGATACTCTAACTTGAATAATATTCTAATTGGAATAACCTAACATGAAGTACAGAACTTCCATTTCAAATGTTTAAAACCAATCAGTCAGGGTCTTCCTATTAAAGAGAAGCTCATCCTTTCCAGAGCTCATCTCTCCAAGTTAGATCCCAAAAAGAAGAGAAGCCACGAATAACTGAGGCAAGACTATAATAACGTGAGTAGTAGTGGCAGACACCTCCTTTGACTCTTTGAAAGGTAACTGGCCTAAAAGTTCCTTAATAAGAATCAATTTTACTATGATAGTGCTCTTGGAAGCTAGATATATTTCAAATCAAGTAAGAATACAATCAGAAGTAACATGCCATATCTGAAGACATTGAAAATAAAATCAGCATACCATTTAAATCCAACATTAAATAGATAAGCTTCAAAGTACCTCAATTAAAAGTGAATATTAATAACTTGGGGAAGTTTTTAAACTAGATGCTTAGTACCTTTTCAAGATGTATTTACAAATGAAGGTGTCACAAGTGTGAGAAATAAAAGGTAAATGCTTCAGGAAACAAACATGAAACAACAGAGAAACACATTTTAAAATACTCTTCATTTTTGGACTTCCCTGGTGGTCCAGTGGTTGAGAAGCCGCCTGCCAGTGCAGGGGACGCAGGTTCGAACCCTGGTCTGGGAAGATTCCACACGTGAGGTAAGTAAGCCCATGTACCACACCTACTGCCAGATGTGCTTCCACAGCAAGAGACACAATGAGGAAGCTGGCGCATCGCACTGGCAAGCAGCCCCCACTCACCACAACTAGAGAAAAGCCCATGCACAGCAACAGAGACCCAGCACAGACAAAAATTAAAGAAATAAACAAATATATATACATATGCTATAAAATAGAATATATATAACTCTGATAACAAGTACATGTAATTATACTGGAGTTTTCCAAATCAGACATGTAACATTTATGGTGCAAAATCCATAATACTGTAATGACTTAAGACGTACAAATTGATATTTCAAATGCCTATTTGATCAATAATTTATTAAATTTATTCCAATAAAGGAGAAAAAAGAGCCAAGATGAAACACGGGACAGTTTTCTCTTTTCCTCTTCTGCCCTCTACCTCTCCTCTCCCTGGGGTGTCATTTGTGAGGCTCTGGGAAAGGGCTGCTGGCTTAATTGAAATATTTGTAGGCTGTAATTGCTCTGCAAAACCACAATGGTCCACTTCTCCCAAATGGCATCCGTTGTTCCTCTTCGTTTTTTCTTCTGTTTCCTTTTATACTTTAACAAAATCTGCCCCTCCTGTTTCTTCCAGTCTTCTCTCATCTTGCCCTTTATTCTGAATGCATAACTAATACCGGGGAAGCCAAACAGCTTTAAATATTAAAAAATCTTCCCTAGAATCCAGTCCTCTAGCCCACTCCCTTTTGCTTACAATAATCACTCCCATAAACGGACTCTTCAGTTTATCTTTTCAACATCCCAACCTTCCACCTGTGTTTAACACAGCAGCCTCTGACCTGGCAATGACAAGCAATCAATCTTACATGTTATCTTCAGGGGTCATGTCTCAGTTTTAGGCCAATTTTCTTTGTATTTAGGCTCAAATGTGCAAACCACACTATATTACTCTGCAAAACATCAATGAGAAGGCTTAATTAAGTAACACTGACAGATAAATCCATTTCTTTCACAGTAATCAAATCAAAGCAGGTTGACATAACACAGGAACTTAATACAGTTATTCCCTTGTAATTGGAAAAAGGCCCTTTACTTCTCATTAAAGCAATCTTCTGGGTATTGGCATAATAAGAAGGCTCAGAGCTTTAATACTGCCCTATAAAAGTCTCAAGATACAGACCCCTTAAGCAAACAAGCCAGATTATCTAATTCCTTGATCACAGAAGAACCTGTAGTTCCCACTGTTTTAAACTACTAATTCTTTATCTCTGTTGCAATTAAAAAGAGGTAAATCAGTATCAAACACATACAATGGAAATCTGCAAAAATGCATAAACTGTTTACAGTTTTAGAAGTCTGTCTCCATGTGTATTTCAAGGGAAGCAACCCATTAAAAATGAATTTGAAATACTTTACAAATGTAAAGTTGTAATAGCTTGGACCAGGGGGAAAATCTTTTTATTTTACTTAATGGGCTCAACAGGATATATTTTACCTAAATTTGCAGTCTGATATTCAACCATACAGTACAACTTTGGTAAGCAGAATTGTGAGAGAATGGAATCTGAATAAGAACATTTAATTTTTGTGGTAATTGAAGAACAGTAAGTCATCTGGTCAACCAGAGGCTTCTCCGACCCAGGCTAAAGCCCAGAAAGAATGCAACAATATTACACTACGTTCATCTCCCCAAACTAAACAAAATCAATTTTCACCCTTTCACTACAATTTTGAGGGAGTTTCTGTTACTTATCCCTTTGTGCCTCATCAATCTCAAAATGAGTCCAGTAACTCTTCCTGAAAGGATAAAATATAATCTAGGGTTGTGATTCCCAAATGCAGCTGACCATTAAAATACCCTGGGAACCTTAAAATTAAAAAAACCCCACAGATATCCTAGCTCCACTAGAAACTAATCAAGAAAAGGGTTGAAATTGAGGAAACTATATAGTTTCAAATTGTCCTGTTTTTCTGCTTTTTTGTTTTTAAAAGTTTTTAATTATAATGCAGGTAAAGCTACATAATTTGTTGTTTCTCAACCATCTGTAAGCAGGCATCATCGATCACATTTCTTGATCCCTCAATATTTCTGGGTGCATTTCCTAAGAACAAAAATATAATACTTTCATCTAGTCCATAGTCCATATTCCAAACTGGCATTTCCCCCTTTGGTAGAGGACTCAGTCCAGGATCACACAATGCTTTTAATAGGTCTCTTTCATCTATTTTAATTGGAAACAGTTCCTCAGTCCAATCTTTTTGTGATATTAGTGTTTTTGAAGAACATAAACCAGCTCTTTTATAGAATGCTTCCCAACTGGGGTTTATCTGATGCTTCCTTATGAGTATATTCAGGTGGCTATACTACTACAAAAGTGGCCTCGAGTCTTTCTAGAATATCACCTGCAGAGCCTCAGGATGGCCTGGGGGTCCTTTCCTCATTTGTTATGCTGTTTCAATCACCTGTTCAAGGTACTGTGGGAATTCCCCACTGTATAATTACACCTCTTCCAAGTGTAACTAATCAGCCATCTATGGGGAGATTCTTTAAAAGCATTAGAACTTTTAATCATGTGCTTATGGGAAAAAAATTAAAATACAATAGTGTATGAGTAAAAAGGGAAAATCTCCTCCATATATACTCTTCCCACCCTGATATCAAGATAACCCAGAACAGTTTCCTAGGCAGTCTTACAGAGCCTTACAGAGCTTCTGGTCTGTAATCAGCTGATTTTTAAAACCACAGAAATGAAGGCTAATACAAGCAAAACTTGACTGAAGTTTCTTTTCTATTTCAATGGCTAAGAAATAGTCCTCAATTGTTGACATGTACCCTAGTGACATTTCATGGGATACTTTTGCTGTAGCTTTGTGACCTAGGTAGAGGCACACAGGGCAGGAACTAGAATAAATGAAGACATATTATACTATTAACTTTGAAGAAATTCAGCCAAGATGAAGACAAGGTTGAGCAACCCACTTGTGAATCAAGGCAATGCAGAAAGCCAAGGTAAATAATCCATCCTGAAGTTGACATTGCCCTGAACAGTTGTTGGTGAGTCTTCCCACCACATTCTATGAACCACAGTATAAAAAGGAGGCCCGTCACAGCAGCAGCACTGCCCAATTAAAATCAAATGTATAGACAAGGATTTATGACAGAGAGAAAAAAAAAAACTAGTGAGGCTTTTCTAGGCCAGCAAAAAAAAAATAAAAGAAACTAGGAAACACCTAAAATTTTTTTAAAGTGAGAAGGAAACTGACACTTTACAAAGAATATAATCTCACATTTTGGGACTGCGGACACAAATGAACTAGGGACAGCCACAAAGTGAGGTGTAAAGCTTGAACTTGGCCATTGGATAGAACACAAGCATACTAAACAATGTTGAATGAGTTAAATGATTCTAATCACCAGAAGGTGGAAATGGTCCCTTTTAACCCTGGGAGGAAGCCCATGTCATTTTATAAACTGAACAG
Organism: Cervus canadensis; assembly: GCF_019320065.1. Classification (NCBI taxonomy): domain Eukaryota; kingdom Metazoa; phylum Chordata; class Mammalia; order Artiodactyla; family Cervidae; genus Cervus; species Cervus canadensis. The sequence goes on from NC_057408.1 coordinate 10,282,822, forward strand.
TGCTGGTGGATTTTAACTCTGACTTACAAATGCGTAGACAATTTTCCTCACAATCCCATTTCAGCCAAATGCCTGGCAGACACTGGTAAAGGTCTTTCGTAGTTGGGCTTACAAATGTGTGTGTATATCTGTGTGTGTGTGTGTACAAAAATCACAAGACACACACAAATACAATACACGCTCTTGAATAGACCAATAGTTTCTCAATACTAATGACAGTGTTTAAAACGGTTCCCAGATGTTGCAACTCGTTCCCCTGACATCTCCTTGGTTTTGATCAGTGACTTGTTTTTTGATCAGATTTGAGTCTGTTCACTTAACGTGTTTTAAATTTTCTCTCACAATAACGTAACCACACTTTGGTATCATGCTTTCTGCTTTCCAAAACTGTTTTTATATTCACCTCGCTTAAAATGATTTATCTGGAATCACTGAAAGTATGAAGTTAGGATCAAAAGAAGTTGCCTCCTTAAGTCTGAGCAGACTAACATCATTTTTCAAAAGCATGAAAACAAAAATCAAAAGAAATCGGCAGTTATCCTGGATAAAAGAGACTATTCCCCATAAGACTTATTTTTATCCTTGCATGCTATTACTATTACATCTTTATCAGGTAACAGAATGCTTGCTAAAGTTCATTAAAATACTTGCTAAAATAGGAGAGTTAAGACAGCATTACCATGATTGAACTTTCGTATTCAGCAACACATGTTTTTAAGTCATGTCAGCAACGGCAACAAAATTGCCCATCTCCCTTCTGAGACGCCCTGTAACCCACAGGACACCATTTCACCAGCAAGACACAGCTAGCTGGCATTGGTCTGAGAAGGATTCAGGGCGGAGATGGCAGGTCTATCACGGTCAAGACGGCTCTACCTTTCCCCAAACCGTACTGTTTCTCTTACTTTAACTTTAAAGGCTTTTAAAACACTCTCATAACTGAAAAAAATCAAAAATACATCTGCATTAAGTTCCTAGTACATTTTTTCAGGGTAAAAAATGAAAATGCATTAGAAAGTAACAATTGGTATTTTCTTAAGCTTAATCACATCAAACTCATGGGAAGAGCCTCCCTCCCCTTTTTCTTTTCTTTTAGTAGGTCTCAACTTGGATTCAGGCTACCTTTGCCTATCTGATAACCAATGGAGTACTGGTCAGAAAAAGATGAGCTGGTATGATGTACTGGTCTTACAAATTCACTAAGTGGAAGGGTAAAACGCTGTAACTCTTCCTCAGGAATGGAAGAAATGCCGTTAGTTTGAAAGGAGGTAGAAGCAAAGACCTGAAGGATGACAATAACCAGGCATCTCAAGGGAAAACAAGAAGCAGGGAACGGGTGCAGGGGAAGTCAGAGCTGTCGTAGAGAATAATGATTTATCTAATGAGATTAGCAGAAAGTTTGATTAGCAAAGATGCCTTCTCAACAGCGCAAAGACTGCAATGTTACTTTAAGATTTCCTTGTAAGAAAATACCATGCCTGCCAAATGTGGTCTGTAACAGCCCAGGCTAGCTATGAGTGATACAGTGGGAAAATAGCCACTAAGCCAGATTTTATTTGATTTGTACTGATGATTTTTATTAGAATACATGGATCATTGCTTCAACCTTTCCATGTAAAACCAAATCAAATTCAAAAACTCACACATCAGTCACCTAACCTTATGTCATTCCTTCTGCTTTACTCAAGTTGAGCCACATTTCAGCTGATCTGTCCTTGATAAATCGTTCAGCTACTCCAAATTGTTGGGCCAAATTCTGAGAGACAAGTGGTACACAAAAGAAACCACTAAATCTGCAGTTACACATCAGACAGGGGAAAGGAATACCGCAAGCCTCCCAAGTCAAGGATGAAATCAAAAGAAGTATACAGCCAACGCAAAACAGGACAAGATGAACTTCTCTTTATTGTCTCAAATGTATTGTAATTTACCTTTAAAAGCCTCACCCAACCCCTCAAGTCTTTCTCCTCTTTAATTCAGGCTATTGGGCAGGACACTGGCAAACAAGTGCTCTGAAATTAGAGGCAAGTCCACAATTATGTGGTATAAGGAGATCTGGTCAGTTTTACAAATCAAACGTAATAACCAGTTCTACACATTAAAAACATTATAACCTTTAAGGAAAAAATTTTAAATGCTAAATTCCTACATTTGTGGAAAGCCTCTATAAAATGTAGAAAAAGCACCTTCATTAAAAGGAACACCATTTCATTATAGAAAACACGGCCACAGATGTCCAAAGAACAAGTGCCTGGAGCCGACGGCCCCCTTTTCTTTTTCCATTAGCTTTTTCCCCCCTCACCCTCAGTGAAACTTTGAGTCTTGATCTAACCTACCAGCAGTAATGATTGCTTGGCTATCAGTTCTAGTTCACAAATCAGTCCTACCTTCATGATTTCCTTGAGTGTTCCAAACAACTCCTGAAATAAGCACTGTTTTCTCTTCTGGGAAGGTGAACAACTCTCTGGGCTAAAGGCTATCAACATGTCTCATGTCTTCTAGAGGCCGAGGGTGCCCTGGAATGACACTAGCAGTCAGCAAACTTCCAGGTCTCTGGTGTAACCCTCGGGGGCAAAAACGAGTTTCACTGGCCGCCCTCCATTCCGTCTTCCCACTGACGACACAGGAAGTCCGTATCTCCCATCCTCCTTTGCAGTCACGTGGGGTCATGTGACTGAGATTTGGCCAATAGAACGTGAACCCAACTAACTACTGCCTTTTCCAGGCCTGGCCGCTACAACCTTCCGTGTAATTCTGCAGGCACTTTGTCTTTCTTCTTTGTTCAGCCCTAGACAAAGGATCTAGTGTATCTCCTGGAGGCCCTCAGGGCTAGCAGGGCTAAAGCCTGAAAGAACCCAGACCTGAAGGATACAGGGAGCAGAGCCGGACACCGGAGGGCTGTAACTCCTGGCCGTGTCGGGCTACTAAAGTTGGGGGGTGTTTGTTCCAGCAATTAGCATCCCCTGACTAATGCATCCTCCAAAACAGACTTCCATGAATTCTGGCGCCACGATTCTCTCTTCCAAGCAAAGCAAACATACGCAGTTAGAGCTGGCAGTAGACAGAGCTGTGAAGAAGGGGAAAATGGTCTTTGAACTCTCCTTCTCTCCCTTTCAGACTTGTTTTCCCCTCTTAGCATTTCCTCCCTCTGAGCACCAAATGTTCTCAGGCTGCTCAGTCTCGTCTGTCTCAAGAAAATAAACCCAACAACATTCAGTCGCTATTCTTCCTTTCAGTCATCATCTCACAGCCATGAGTGGTGAGCTGCTTGCTGCCTGTGTAATTTTGGAGAAATTCCGTAACATCCCGGATTCTGTATAAACTCATCTGTAAATTGGAAATGGCTCTATCCACCCTCCAGTACTGCTGTGACGATTAGAGGTAATTTAGGAAAAATGTCACTCAGGAACCTGGAACACAGTGGAAACTCACACAAAAAAAGGTAACTCCTGTTTTGATTATGACTAAGATTATCACAGAATGACATGTGACAGCAAAAGAGGTACCAAATACAAAATAGAGCTCTTTGATAAACAACAAGGTCCTACACGATGGCACAGGCAACTATATTCAATATCCTATGATACACCATAATGGAAAAGAATATGAAAAAGAATGTGTTGTGTGCGTGTGTGTGTATATATAACACTGAATCATTTGGCTGTACAGAAGAAATTAACACAACACTGTAAATCAGTTATTCTTCAATAAAAAAATTTTAAGTTATCTTATACCTAAAAAGAAAAACAGGGCTCTTTATATCTGAAATACATAACTGAGACCAGGAGAAAAATCATGCATAAATAAAAGGCAGCATCTGATTATTAAAGAAGAATGAAGATGGAATGTTAGGAAAAGGAGAGTTATAAATGCTAGAATCATCACTTGGAGACACTGGCAATTTAGGGTACAGAAAAGAGAAATCACTGGTACCCTGGCGAGCTGTATTTGCATCACATTCGTGCTTAACTTCCCAACTCTGTGTTCAATGCCATCATCCTGGTGGCTCGAAATAGGCACTGGTAAAACCATTTACACCACGGAAATTGGCAACCGTTACATTTCAGGGCTCTTTCTTTCTTTGAAGAGCAGATTATTAAACATCACCCCATTAATGAAAATAATCATTCACTGTGAGCTATTTTTACTCAACCTGCCTCGTTTAATTCTCACCGTCACTACTGAGGTAGGTTCATTTTCCAGGTGAAAACCCAGGCCTTACCATGTTTAGTGACTGACAAAAAATCCTGTTGCCTGAGATCTTTGCATTAGAAACCAGTCTATTTCTAAGAGCTAAGAGCACCTGGGTTTCTTTTTCTCAGCATATCAAACGTACATTCCCCTGAAAACAGAAAGCTATTCCTTACAAGTGTCTGGGTTCCGACAGTCCCCCTCCCGCCATTCTCATTCTATCACTGCTCCTCCGCTCACCTGACTTTCCTTCATATACGCCAGCTTTCTTACCACACTTCCCTCTACGCACCTGCTGCAACATTTTGTGCAAGTGTCCTTTCAAGGACCACCCACCACACTGTCTCAAGGAATCTACTTGTGCTGAAGGGCTGGAGTCAGGAATGCTCTTTAAATCAGTGGCTTCTCATGTCCTAAGCAAGGTGATCTGTTCTATCTTGGGCCAAGCTGTGGACCATCCAGAAGTCTTGGATCCGAGAGGAGCTGCAATTCACCTCTCAGATTCAGATGAGGTCTCTGGTAAGAGCTTCAGTGAGGACAGTCATCAACAGCAGGGGGCTCAATATGTGCCTGGGGGGATGGTGAGAAAAGCCAGGGAACATCCCCAGGTTTCAGGTGCACACAGAGGCCCCGGAAGATATCTTGGTAACACATCATCACATCTCTTCTGACTGAAGCGTGGCCATCTTACAAAATCCAGAGCCTCCCGAGGACAGAAGAACAAGTGGGTGAAGGCCCAAGAGCACAAGGGCGCATCTCCCACTCAGGAAATGGTGAAGGCAAAAGGAAACACGGAGAATCGAGGTACGAAGGTCGCAGGAGTCACCAATGAAGAGATGCTGCCTCTGGGTGGGGCCAGAGGCAGAGGCAGACACAGCCACGAACAAAGCGCTGCGAAGTTCACTGCATGTTCTAAAGGCTTCGGGGAGGCACCAGAGTATAAAGCAACAGGTTCATACTGGCATTTTGGAAATAGTAGCAGTGGGGATGGTGGGTTACTAAGGTGAGAGCTTAGCGCTCAAGAGACTAATTAGAAGGCAAGAAACTAACATTTTACAACTTACTTAAATCTGTATTTGTATATATCAATTTTTTGTATACATAAGAAGGAAACCATAAAACTATCATTAAGGTGTTTTAAAATGTCTTCACATTCCAAAAAAAAAAAAAAAGGCAAGAAACCACAGTTACAATAAAAGTAATAGATAAAGCAGGATGATATTGGGGAAAGAGAATAGTCAAGGCTTAATGACTAACCTGAGAAAAGTAAGGCAAAATATTATAGTCAGGGATTATTCTCAAGTTGTGTTTTATGGATATTGGGCAGGTTGGAGGTAGGATTTCAAAAAAAAGTTTACTTTAGACATTTTGTGTTCCAAATGTCCACTGGTCACCCAAGTATAAAATAAAGTAAATGACTGTGAGTCTTGAGTTCAGAATAGAGGCACAGAGATTAAAATCATTTAAGCACAATCTTTTAATTGTGAGTCCCCTTATGGAAAGAATTCACTGACCCAGATAAGTGGAAAGTCTGGAGACAAGGCAGGTTTTAGGTTTTACATATCCAGTGGATCCACCATATTAACAAGGATAAAAATTCCTTTCATCCCTCCACTCTGCCATCTCCCTATCACCTTCATCTTAAAGCTGGAATCCGTCATGATCATAGACTCTCTGGATTTACTTGCTTCCTTATCTTCTACTTTCTCACAGAGAGTTCAGTTTACAAAAGAGCAAAATTCCTCCTGAACTTTGCCTGATTGGAATCATTGTCAAACCAATCCCTAAAGCTAGGGAATAGCATGCATGGATTTGCATAGACCTCACAAACCCAAATTAAAAACCATGTGGAAGAGTATAGGGTTACCCTGATTGGTTTATTCCAATCCCCCTGGAGACACAGTAATCCCACACCAATTACACGGATCCCACACTCTAGAGAAGGAGTGACTTATGTGCTGGGGAGACAAGCACGACTGGAGAAGACCTCAAGTGCCATGAGTGGCATGCGTGTGCATGCTTAGTCGCTAAGTCATGTCCGACTCTTTGTGACCCCATGGACTGTAGCCCGCCAGGCTCCTCTGTCCATGGAATTTTCCAGGCAAGAATACTAGTGGGTGGCTGTTTCCTTCTCCAGGGGATCCTCCTGACCCAGGGATTGAACGCGTGTTTCCTGCATCTCCTGCAAGGCCAGGTGGATTCTTTACCACTGAGTCAGTCACCTGCGAAGCCATGAGTGCATCAGTATATAACATATACAGCACGCAGTATTTAGGCAAATTCATCATGCCACTCCCTCCTTTAAACACCTTTAAAGTCTTCCTACTGGTGTCAGGAAAAGAGCGACGTTCTTAATTATCGACATCAAGGTCATCTTGGTAATAAAGCACCCACACGCCCTCCTTTTCTTTCCTCTAGTTCCCTTTATCCCTGGCAACGCTCGCACACCACTGGCTCTCCTGCTGCAGACCCGGAATGTGGGTTTCCTCTAACAGAACACTGCCCCACCCCTCCCCTCCACCACACTCCCCTCCCCCACTCCCCTGCTTGGCTTGTTCCAATCTTTCTATCAACTCAGTAAGCAGCACCTCCTTGGGACAGCTGCCCTGTCCTCCTAATCAGGTGTCTTGTCCTTCTTTCTCACCAGACTTGTCACAGAGGGAATTTTATGATTCTCAAGTGATTCCTTTCTTCCCCAGTAAAGAGTAAGCTCCACAAAGACAAAGCCTGGGTTCTGTTTGCTTTCCATGCTCTCACTGGTACCCAGCGAAGTCTAGAAAAGGGAGGAAGCACTCAACATAATTATAATTAATGGGATGGCTGGTCTACCAGCCCCTCAATATAGACTATGCACAGAGGAAAATATCAAAAATGCTAAGAGAATTCCCAAAGTGGCAACTCCTTCTGCAGACCTCCTATGCCTCAAAGAAGGACAACCTAAAATGACAAAAATTCATATTTCACCATATCTGTTATTAATTAAAAAATTAAGCTATAGATATACCATAAAGATTATCTGAACAACTTATATACAACACATCTTTCTCCATAATTTAAAGAACAGCTTGTCTCAACAAAGGTTTACTGTATATATAGCACAGGGAACTATAGTCAATATCTTGTAATAACCTAAAATGGAAAATAATATGAAAAATAATATATGTGTATATGTATAACTGAATCACCCTGCTGTGCACCCAAAACACTATAAGTATACATCACATATAAAATATATATATTAAGAAATAAATATAGTTAATAAATAAGCAAAAAAAAGACTGGTTGTTGCACAAATATGCAGGTATGAATTCAGATTCAGAAAAAAAAATTATATAGATCTCTTAACACACTGAAACTCTTGCCAATCACAGAAAGGAACTAATCTACAAATCTTAAGCTCTGTGATTTCTGTGGTGAAAATGCAGTGAAACAGTCAGACGTCATGTATGTTTTCTCCCTCGACAGAAATAATGTCTTATATGGTCATTGTAAAGGGAAATATTTGTCTCTTTACACGCTCTTTGATATGCACCCTAGTGATTTGGTACATATTATACAATCATTGGCCTCAGGATAGAGGAGAAAACAACTGTTACCTCTATATAAAACAGCTCTCTGTGATCTGGTGATAACAAGACGCAAAGTGGGTTAGGAGTTCCATGTCAGTTACTTAGATGGTAGTTACAACTCAACATTTTCTGAGAACCTTTCCACTGAAACTTCCCCCATTGATTAACAAGGGTATCATTAATATTTAAAGTTCTGCTTCAAATATAATAATCAGAATACCACAGCCACAACAATAAATACCCTACAGCAGTTTACTGCTTTCAAATTTTCAAAGCACTTGCACACACACCATTTCATCGCCCCTTAGAATCATATACATCAGAGAAAGGCAGGGAATGGTTTAAATTTTCCATGCAAGCACTGAAAGAGCTGGGTGGAGAACCCATCAGATCTTCTATTAATCTCCTTCCAAACTGACTCTCACCTGTTTTCTTATTCCATGAAAGAGTATAGACATCTTCAAAGCTGGAACCCCAAATTTGGGTAAAAATATTAACACTCTTAAAGAACAAGTTATCTTTAGTCTCACAAGTTCATCATTCAGAATCCCAATTTCCTAATCACCAGGACATTTCCTTTGGGTTCGGTATGCCCCAGTCTAAATGAAAAGTCTAAATTAATTATGACTCGGAAATATTTTAACTCATTTGCACGTACTTTTTCCTCCTTTAGCTGCACAGAAACAGAGGAGATGTTTTAGGTTGAAGGTACACACGAAGAAATGAAGCGATGTATTTACTGTGTAAGCTACACCTGAAAAATCTCAAAGATAAGAAAACAACACATAACCAGTCAATTACAATCAACTCACCAACGAAGACAAGTACTATTGTAAACAATGGACAGCTGAGGCAAACTTTCCCCATCAATGCAAGTTGCTCAGAGTTCACCTTTCTTTGAATTGTGCAGGACAGTAGGATTCAAAAGTAAACTGAGTGAGAACAGGGAAACCAATCTCAACACGGACAGAAAATTTTGCCTGTGTCTCCCATGACTGTCTCCCATGTGGACTGGTGGAAAAAAGAACACAGATTTAACTGCATTAAAAGAGTTTCCTAGGTGGCACTTGTGGTAAAGAACCCACTTGCCAATGCAGGAGACACGAGAGATGTGGGTTCGATCGCTGGGTCAGGAAGATCCCCTGGAGGAGGGCATGGCAACCCACTCCAGTATTCTTGCCTGGAGAATCCCATGGACAGAGAAGCCCGGGGGACTAAAGCCCATAGGGTCAAAAAGAGTCAGACAGGTGTGAAGCCACTTAGTATGTGTGCACAACTGCATTATAAAAATACAAACATCACTGTTTCTACTTTATTCAAAACAAGACTCAATCATAAAGATACAAGAACTCTTAGTTTTGTCTACCCAATACATATTCCCCTCTTCTTCCTTCCTAACAGTCCTACAGGGGTGTTGGTTGCTGCTGCTGTTCTTTCGTTTGTTTTCACATAGCCACTCCTCCTCCAAATGGATCAGGAGACAGTGATCTCATCTCTATTTCCGACACAGATCCTGAGCACTATTGGGAATCACAGCTTGTCCTTTACCCTGATCAGGGACCAGTTTCAAAAACAGCCACTGAGACAGAGTTCTGTCTGCCTCGGGGTTCCTGGGAAAGGTCTCCCTGCTCCAAGGAAAAAAGAAATTAGAAGATGATTTTTTATCTTCTCTGGCCATTTTCCTGCCTGGGCATCATGTGGAGAATGGCAGCAGGAATCTCCTTATCATTCTTTGGATGAAGCTGGTAACCAGGGTAGGGAAAATATCAGAGACTTCAAAACAGGCTACATTTATATATTACTTCAGTCATATATTTCCTTATGTTTAAGTCAATTTGGGTCAGAATCTTTTGTTGCAGCTGAAAGAAATGGTAGACTCCCCCCCATCCCCTGCCACCCCAGAAGAAGGCTTATGAATTTGGTGCTCACTGAGGTTCCTTAAAAATAAATACCAACTCCAGATAAACCCAGACCTTACCTACAGAAAGGCTATCATCTACTGGCCGATCATAACTGTCCAAGCCTCACAGAGGCTTTGTTTTCAGGAAGCATACCAGTTATAAGACCTTTAATCCCTCTCTTAATTCTTGCCAGATACCCACATGCATCATCTCTCTCCTCTCCTGTCCCTGTGGCCTTCTCACAAATACCGATCAACCAGCAAATACTCGAGGAGCACTTAACACAGGTAAAGCTAAAGGCCACAAAAGGTACCCAAACAGGATTTCCCTGGTGGTCCAGTGGTTAGGAATCCACCTGCCATAGGCAACAGACTGTGGACACAGAGAGCAGCACTGAAACACATAGATCGCCAATGGTAAAACAGTGGGAATTTACCACATCACACAGGAAGCTCAAATCAAGTGCTCGGTGCCAACCTAGAGGGGTGGGAGGTGGGAAAGAGATTCAGGAGAGAGGGGACAGGTGTATGTGTACGGCTGATTCATGGTGATCTAGGGCAGAAACGGACACAGCAATGCAAAGCAATTATCCTCCAATTAAAAAAAATCACCTGTCAATGCAGGGGACACGAGTTCGATCCCTGGTCCACAGGCCGTGGAGCAACTAAGCCCGAGCACCCGGAGCCCATGCTCCGCAGCAAGAGAAGTCACGGCAATGAGAAGCCTGCACGTCACTGCGAGGAGCAGCCCCTGCTCACCACAACGAGAGAAAACCCACATGCAGGGACAAAGACTTGGCGCAGCCAAATAAATAAACAAATCCAAAAAAAAAATTAAAAAATGCTACGCAAACAGAATTTTCTCCTTGATTCACCAGTGTCAGTCCTACACTCATGCTATTCACGGAGCCTGAGCACTGACAAGACAGGGGCTGGGGGGCTAGCAGGGGAGGATGACTGGCTCTCCAGACCCCAGACCCATGGGTGGGCCTTAGGAAGACCCAGAAACTTCTGAAATTGTGCACATGTCTACTTGTGTATTTGGCTACCTGCATGTTTCTGGGAAGAAAGTCTATAGCGTGCATTGTATTTTTAAAGCAGTCTCTGACCCTAAGAACATTAAGGGGTCTCTGCTCTCAATCCACTAGTGTCTAGCAAACCACACTGTCTGGAGACAGGCCACACTCTCGTCATTCCTATAACAGAGGTGAGGGCAAAAGGGAGGGCAGAGGACACGCTCCCCAGATTTTCATGTTTCTTGCTCCAAGAAAATTATCTCAAGGACTAATAATACTGAAGTTTCGCAATACTTTAGACTACATAACGTCTTGTGGACTCTCCTGGGGCCTCAAGGGCCATTCATATCTCACTTCAATAGAAGGAAAAGTAAGTCCATTACTTAAAAGACACAGAACACAACCTATTCATAAGTTTGGGCCCCTGCAAATGAATTATGAACCCTGAGTTCAAATGGAACTGAGAAAACAAAATAGGCACTTGACGAAATAACTATTATCAGCAAAAAGTTTTAAGGTTAAGCTACATATGGGAGATAAACATCAAAGGCTGCTTTTTGAAATATTTTTGAAACGGAGGTAGAACTTTCCAGAAAACGTTTGATCTCAAGCATCAGAGAGCCAAACAAGGACATCGCAAGGTGTGGCAAAAGAAACGGTGAGCAAAGGGCAAGACCTTAACCCAAGACGTGCAGAAGAATCAAGACTGGTTTTATTTCACTCAAGAGGAAGTCTTGGGACGTTCCTAGTGGTCCAGCGGTTGAGAATCCACCTGCCAATGCAAGAGACAAGGGTTGGATCCCTGCTCCAGTAAGATCCCACATGCCGCAGAGCAACTGAGCCCGTGGATCACAACTACTGAAGCCCACGCACTCCAGAGCCCACAAGCCGCAACTAGAGAAAGCCTGCGGACAACAACGAAGACCCAGCACTGTACTTCATAAATAAATGCAATTTTTTTTTAAAGAAGAGGTCTCCTAAAGTAGTGAGAGATAAGAAGAAATCCCCATCTTCTCTACCAGCCACACTTCCAAATACTTCGCTCACCCTCACTCAATTTTATTAACGCAGCCTTTACCAACGTCTCCTCCCGCCTCCGCTCCTGCTGCCGTCTTTCTATACACCAGTTTCCTAAACTTTACATGTGCCCCATTCAGCCCATCATCAGCCACTGACAGCTGTCTCTTCTCCATACAAAAACTCGTCAGTGGCTCCCTGCTGTTTGGGGTACAGAGCCAGATTCTTTAGCCGGGCTTCAGGCGCCTGGTGATCTGTGTTTACTTTCTTGTGAGCTCCCTCTGTCCTCGAGTGCAATCACAGGAGACTCTTCACTGTTACCCAACACATCTCTGGTTATCTGGTCTCCAGGTCTTCCCTCCACATCAAAACATTCTTTCCCAAGTAAATGCATGTAGCATAAATAAAAGAGTGAGTGAGTGCGCTGAGCAACACACGCACATAAACACACACCAAGCAATTCCATCTATCTGTGCGGTGTGTGTCTGAACAGAATCAAGCTATGAGATCAAATAAAAATTCTTCACAAAGCCTAAATGTAAGGTCCCCATGGAAGTGTTTCCAGAGTTTAATCTGACAGTTCTACTGTAAGTATACAGGCGGTATAAATGACACACACAACCTGTGTACTACCTGACATTAAGTGAGGTGCTGTCTTCCCACAGCAGGTATGAACTTGCATTTGGCTCCTGATGGGACGTGGTTTATCTTTTTATATAATCATGTTTTATTATCAGTGGAAAAGACTCTGATGCTGGAAAAGATTGAAGGCAGGAGGAGAAGGGGATAGCAGAGGATGAGATGTTTGGATGGCATCACCGACTCGATGGACGTGAGTTTGAGTAAGCTCCGGGAGTTGATGATGGACAGGGAAGCCTGGTGTGCTGCAGTTCATGGGGTCGCAAAGAGTTGGACACGACTGAGTGAATGAACTGAACTGAAATGATTATCAGCGGATGAGAAATTAGAATATATAACATACCATATTCTAGACATCTTCAACTTCCACAGGCATCTAGGTAAATGCATTTGCAAATTGTTTTTTCTATAACCTAACTTGAAGTGCAATGGTATTTATCCACAAGCATTTTAAGAACGTGTACTCTGTCCTTAAAAATCTCTGCAAATTCAACAGAAATCATCCCTAAGATTCAAACCTTTACAGGCATTCAATGTCTCTACTTATCATGACTTCTTTGGAGAGGATCTCTCTGGCCACTCTATTTACATGCCCAGTTCCTACATGTTCCCAGTATTATGCTTCATTTTCTCATAATATTTAGTATTATATTTACATATGCATAAATAGTTAGTTGGTAATTTTGTTAATGATTCCCCAGTGGGATGCAGACTTCAGGTCAGGATATTGACTGGGCACCTGGCCCAGTCCCAACCCCAGACTAGTTCTTCACTCAATGAATACTTATTGAGTGGATAGGTAATTTATTAAATATTAAAACTCAGAATGTCTGATATGGAAAAAAAAATATAACAAAAATCATGGAATCTAACAACACAATTATCAACAACTAAAAGGAATTTTTTGATGTCAATTTAAATACAATTTAAATACATACGCACTCAGTCACTTCAGTCATGTCCCACTCTTTGCAACACTATGGACTGTAGCCCACTAGGCTCCTGTGTCCATGGGATCCTCCAGGCAAGAAGACTGGAGCGGGCTGCCGTGCCCTGCTCCAGGGGATCTTCCTGACCCAGGGAGCGAACCTGTGTCTCCTGTGTCATTGCAGGTGGATTCTTTATAGCTGAGCCACAGCGAAAGCCCTTATTGCCAGGTAAGATACAATAAAAAAGAAAGCTTTTGTTTCCCAACAAGAGTTTTAGACATTTTTAATCATGTCATTATATGTTCTATTTCTAATACACTGAACAAGGGGATCTATAAAGAAACAGACAAGGATAGATAACAACTTAATGTGAAGCATAAAAAAAAAAATCCATGAGATGAAATTCACAAATTATTATCCCTTTAAAATAAAAAACAGATTTGCAACAGCAAAACTCAACTCCTTGATATACAGTTTACTAACGGTTTACTCAAGGGATTGTGTACAAAGCTCTCCATTTTCTTGAGAAAAACAGCAGAACCAGCTGGTAGATATATACAGTGCCCTTCAAAAGCCCCTGTTAAAGCCACAAATAATTGCAAAACTTGTTCAAATCAAATGGATAATTTATTTTATGTATGACTTTGCAAAGTCTTTACAAATATCCATGGATGGCTTTGCACCCCATTTGAAAGGATTTACTATAAAACTGCACCAGCATAAACAAACAAAAGTATTCTCAGTATTTACAGTCATAACAAAAAACTAAGAAGTTCTTTTTTTTTTTTTATTACAGTATAGCTGCTTTACACTGCTGTGCCAGTCTCTGCTGTAAAGCAAAGTGACCCCGCCACACGCACACACACACCCCGCCTCTCCTGCGGCTCCCCTTCCCACTCCGGTCACCACCGCGCACTGACAGCTCCCACGCGGTACAGTCAGTTCTCACCAGTCACCTGCTTTATACAGAGTGCTATATACACGTCAGCCCCAACCTCCCAGCCCTCCCCTCCCTCATGTCCCCCTTGGTATCCACCATTTATTCTGTCTACGTCTCTATTTCTGTTTTGCACATAAGATCATCTACATCATTGTTCTAGATTCCACAAATATGCATTAATATACGACACTTGTTTTTCTCTTTCTGACTTACTTCACTCTATATGACGGCCTCTAGGTCCTTTCACATCTCTGCAAATGACCCGATTTCATCACTTTTATGGCTGAGTAATATTTCATTATACATGTAAGGAATTTATATATAAATTCCAAATATATTTATATATGCATATGTATGTAGCATTCCAAATATATATGTACCAGATCTTCTTTATCCATTCCTCTGGTGATGGACATTTAGGTTGCTTTCATGTCTTGGCCATCATAAATAGTGCTTCAATGAACACTGAGGTGCATATATCTTTTGGAATTATGGTTTTTCTCTGGATATATGTCCAGAGGTGGGATTGCTGAGCCATACAGTAATTCTATTTTTAGTTTTTTAAAGAATCTCCATACTGTTCTCCATCGTGGCTGTATCAACATACATTCCCACCAACACAGTAAGAGGAATCCTTTTTCTGCATACCCTCTTCGGCATTTATTGTTTGTAGACTTTTTGATGGTGGCCATTCTGACCAGTGTGAGATGATACCTCATTGTAGTTTTGACTTATATTTCTCTAATATTTTGTTATATTGAGCATCTTTTCATGTGTTTGTTGGCCATCTGTATGTCTTCTTTGGAGAAATGTCTATTTAGGTCTTCCACCCATTTTTGGATTAGACTGTTTGTTTTTTCGATATTGAGCTGCAGGAGCTACTTGTATATTTTGGAGATTAATCCTTTGCCAGTTGCTTCATTTGCAAATATTTTCTCCCATTCTGAGGGTTGTCTTTCCACCTTGTTTATGGCTTCCTTTGTTGTGTAAAAGCTTTTAAGTTTAATTAGGTCTCATTTGTTTATTTTTGTTTCTATTTTCATTACTCTAGAAGATGAGTCAAAAAAAAGATCTTGCTGCAACTTATGTCAAAGAGTGTTCAGTCTATGCTTGTCTAAAAGTTTTACATTGTCTGGCCTTACATTTAAGTCTTTAATTCTCTTTGAGCTAACTTTTGTGCATGGTGTTACGGATTGTTCTAATTTCATTCTTTAACATAACTGTCCAGTTTTCCCAGCACCACTTATTGAAGAGGCTATCTTTTCTCCACTGTATATCTTGCCTCCTTTGTCACAGATTAGGTGACCACAGGTGCATGGGTTTGTCTCTAGGCTTCATTATGAAGTTCTATATTCAGTTGTGGTTGTGAAAACCTTAGTTCCTGCATTTCCGCTGGGTATAGTCTAATATACAAAAGAAACAGTGTTTTCAATTTAAATGTAACACACATTGGTTCTCTCTTTGGGTGTCCATACTCCAGGCATTTTTCAAAAACTCAGTTACCAGGGAGAAAGCATAGAAATAAAGGTATACATTTCAAAACATACCATGGTTCTCTGTTACATATGAGTATTAGACCATCAGGAGTGCAACTGATTTTGCAAAGTCTTTCTTACAAGACTTTGGTCTCAAAGGACGTTAAAAATTAGGGGATGGAGGAAAAGAGCGAGGAGTGGTGGCCAGAAAAATGCACAACGGGGCAACAAGGCTGGACTAAGAATTGAAAAGTGCATGCCAAGATAAAAGCACACCCTCACCCAACTCAGGGTGTAGCTCAAACTTTAGAGAGGCTGCAAGGGTGATTCCACTGATCTAGGGTCTCTAAATGCTTATAATCCTGCATCCTCAAGGCCCAGGACAAAAGCCAAAGGCTGGAAAAACAGTTGTCACAAAGTAGAACAAAGGGAAACCAGCCCTGGCTCCCCACGGCTTTGGTATGCCTCCAGAATCTTTTGTTGTTCCTGCTCTTTTTTCCTCTCTTTTCTTTTTAATTCAGAAATGTAGCTTCACTGTAAATAAGAGAAGTCAAAGGGGAAAAAGACTCTCTTTACAAAACAAGCTTTCCAAACACACCTGTCCCCTACTTTGAGGATTCTGTGTATCTGTACAGATATTAGAGGCTGATTTCTAATCCTCCAATTTCCTCCACAAGTTCCTGTAACTCACAATCTCTGGAGAGGCAGTTCTCCAAAGTGAGTATGAGCATGCATCCCAAAGGGGGCCCATGAAAGATGCTCGTCCCGGGCACCAGACCCAGAGGAGGCCAGGAATCTGCGAGTGACAAAAAAATGGCCAGCATGGTAGGAGGCAGGGGCACCCAGTGGGAGAGATGCTGGGGTGTTGATTATCAGGTTGGTTTTTGTTTTCCTCAGCCACACCATGCGGCATGCAGAACTTCCCCGACCAGGGATTGAACCCCCACCTCCTGCAATGGAAGCGGAGAGTCTATACCACTAAACCACCGGGAAGTCCTTGGGGCATAAATTAGAGCCAGAGTTTCCCTAATCCCAAGTGACCTTGTGACCTACCTGTATTAGTCATCTCAAGCACTGTTTATAATACACACTCCTGGGTACCACTCGGTGGTAATAAACCTGAATTTTCCAGATAGAGCCAAGGAATCTGAACTTTCTCCAAGCCTCTCCCCAGGCCCACCCTCCAACCTGCCCCCAACACTTCTGATGGCAGCCAGGGAGTGGTAATCTCTCCTTCTGGTTGTTTGCAAGTGTCCACATGTTGCAATCAAAGAGGAGATCAATGATGTTCAGAATCTCGAGAAGCAGGCAAATCTCAGGGAGAGTGTTAGCCATCACCCCCCAAAGAAAAAGATGAACCCACAGAGCCCCAAGATCTCTGGAGAACCTAGTGCCATTAATGACTAATGTGCTGACAGCATGAGGAGTGACCATAAAAAAGAGCTGAAACACACAAAAAAAACAACAAACCCCCCAACCAAACACAAGCGAAACTTTTGTGAGGCAAAATGGTCTGCCATTTTCTACAAGGCAATCTGCATCCTGAACACAAATAAACCCAACACATAAGAAGACATCATTTTTAAACAGACCTAGAAATACTCAAAAATGTTTCTTTCATATCTCATCCTCCCACCCCTCCCCTTCCCACCAGGATTCAACACTCCATGATGAGAGCCTGTTCTTAAACAATTTGAAACCGCTAACACCTAAGCACATGTGAGATACCAAAACAAAACACATCCCAATCCGAAGCGGTGATGAAAGGCGGTCGGCGTCTGATTCAATCAGACCACATTCAAAGCAGGTGGTTCTGAACATTATTTGAGCAAAACGTGCCAGCTCCTTCCCCTCCACTCAGCAGCGGTACCCCCATCCACGTGTGTACTTTTTCATGGCACAAGAAGAACCAGAAAGAACGGTTTTGAATCTTCATGTGTGGGTAAAATTTAATCCCTACACTTTGGCTCTCAAAGTATCAAGAGCATCTATTTTGCTGAGAAAATGCGCCTTAGAAGAGCAGCAAGTACAAAGAAATATCTAGAAATTACAACATCTCTATGCAGAAGCCTTGGGACGACTTCACATCCAAGCCACTCAAATTAGGATCTGTGTGATTACTTTGCCTCTCTGGGCAAATACGGATTCAGTTCCTTTAGGGCAGGTTCAAGATTATTTTATATATATAATATATACATATATATCTTTTAACAAATTTGACTTTAGCCAGGAAAAAAAAAATCCACAGGGGCTACAGAGAGGCACATATTTCTGAACGCTAATCTCTTTCTGTTGATGAACTGTGACATGGGTCATACATTTCATCCTGTTTTATCTCAGCCTCCTCATTTGTGAAATGGGAGTAATAGTATATAGTGTTTGACAGGATAAATGAGATGATTCGATGCACTACACATAGCAGAATATCACA
The DNA here is from genome assembly GCF_019320065.1 of Cervus canadensis. Classification (NCBI taxonomy): domain Eukaryota; kingdom Metazoa; phylum Chordata; class Mammalia; order Artiodactyla; family Cervidae; genus Cervus; species Cervus canadensis. Next base: position 10,300,929 of record NC_057408.1, read on the forward strand.
CACATAGAAACTAATAGTACATGCAAGTTTTCCTAAGTAGTATTATTACTAATAAGGACTGTTAATCTTTCTCTGCCCCCCCTAAATAGTTTAGGTACAGTCTGATTTAGAAAGGAGTAAAAAAGAAACTAAACAGTCGTACAAAATATGACAATAATTTGCCGTGTCGTTCTGCCACGTGAGTCACCTCATCAGACACTCCCCTGCGTTTTCTCAAGAAGGTCAGAAAAAGGATTCAGAAAGAATCTGGCCCTCCACATAAGAGGGTACTTATATTCTTTAGTTTAAAAAACATCTCGTTTGGACCACACCAGTATTTTGATGAACATCTCCAGTGCGACAAAAAAATGTTGACATTGGGGATAAGCAAGAATGCTATTGAGTTGAGAGAGACTAGAACAGATATCTCAAAAGTATTAATGGAAAGGTTAAAGAAAAAGCAGAGAGGGAAAAAAAAAAAAGAAGTCTTTCAAAAGATGATTTTCCATTAAACTTCACTTGATTATGGGGGGGGAAAAATCCAGGCTATTAGTCTGCTGTGTTGGTTAATAGTTTTCCTTATTTTGAGAAAACAATGAAAACTAATGAGTTACATCCAGCAGCTTTAAAAAATGAATTACTGTGCATAATTCGGAAGCCCTTCCACCACATGCCTGCATGCAGTCCTTCTTTTAGTCAAGGTTTCAAATTAAGGTTATTATTTACGAGAAAAAGTTGGAGAGACATGAAGAGCTATAACAATCCCCCCAGACCATCAGTGGGGGAGAGCAGTTACGCTCAGAATGAATGGAAGACAGACTCCAGGCCAAATATTTAAACAGAGGTGCAAAGGATATACACACAGCAATCTGTACGCACCTGTCACTGCAAAATTCAACAGTCACACAATCGAAAGGGCATTTGTGTTCACAAATCAAGTAATTATATCCCTAACTATCCATCTGCATATGCAATTACTCAGTCTGTTGCACAGAAAAGCAGATTTTTGCAGGTGTTCCTTTACCATCTTTCCTTCAAAACCCAGTTGCCCTTTATGTCCCCAAATCTGGGCACATACCAGTCCTCTAATTGAATCTTCGTGGCACTGTGGTGAAGATCAAGTGTTATGTTTTCACAGCCCGCGTTCACATACAGAAGATTCTGTAATCTAATCAGGCTCCTGCTCCTTATTACCACTTAACTAATGGTTTAATGGGCTCCATCTACACCTTGGTGTGAAAGGACATGCAATGTGCTTCCTAACTTCTTTGATGAATCTGGCCCTGGTTTTCTCTTGACACGTTCTAGTTTTGCTCACAGACTTAACAATCTCAGCATTAAAATTCTCAGATGCCAAGTAAAGTAAAATAAACAGCATGTCAAAAGTAGAAGACAGAGAAAATGAGCATGTGTGTCTGAGGGCAGTGTCTTTAATCAGCTTTGCTGAATTTCGGAATCATTGAAATTCACATTGCAAAGCAGTTTTCTATACTCAGAACTTGTTAAACATTTTGTTCCGATTGATGCAAGTTGTACTTCTGTGCAGTTGTCTTACAAGGGAGAAATCAATAACCTCTTGGTGCTAGGGGCATCTAGGAACCAGTTCTCCCGCGCATCAATCTCAGACCTAAATTAATCTCAGATCCGGCTTTGTAGAAGCCGAGAGCCGAACAGGATATCAGAAGGCATCAAGTTCAATACTGATCACAGAAATAAGAACCAAGATTCAAATAAGTGAAGAGGGGTCCAATATCTCAGAATGCATTTTAGGAATTGTCTCTGGAGCCTTCAGTCAGGTGACAGTATTTCTAACTTTCAGTTCTTCACTGTTGGAAGTTAATATTCAGGTTCTGCTGTGTGCTCTTTCAGATGTCTTCCATTTTCCTCGATGTATGAACAATGGTAAGTCTATTGACAATAGCAGCAGTCATTCGCTATTCCAGGAAAGTGGAAAGTTGTGGGGTTAAACTTCATGCTTGCTTTCTTCCAGAAGCTTCTAAAGTGTTTCTTATCTGTTCTCTTTGACCAATATTATACACAACCATGAAAACATCATTTTTTATGCCTAACTAAGATCCAGATTATTTTCTGCTTGCTGTGAATTAAACAAAGACGTTCACATAAAAACAAAATCAAAGGTGGTGGGGGCAGACAACCAGACCTAGTGCCTAGTGCTCAAATCCTCTGACTTCCTGCCTTCACACCAAGGACGGGACACTGCTGGCTCTGAATTCATACTGTTTGGCCAGCACAGAATCTTTGGAAATGCTCGAGTAGCAGGTGTGTCGTGCCTGCCTCGGCGGCCCATGCCCACCTCCGTCTACTATCTGCTTCACTCACTGACATCACATGCTTGAAGTTCAAAGTCAAGTGCATTTTCAAGGTCCTGCTCTAGACCCAGTAGTTACCACTGTGACCAAACTGCTAAGAGGCTAGGAGAAGGAGATGTGCACACACACCTTCTCCAAGGAAACGGACAAAAGCCATGAAAGGAAGCCAGAGCATCTCTGCTGACAGACCTACCAGTCTCTCAAAGATAACAGCTATTGTTTGGTGTTAAAGTCTCTGAGTTGTTCACTATGGCAAGCAGTATTTCCAAAGAAGAACACTGTTAGCATGAGTAGCACAGCTATTCTAGGAAATTGTCCTAAACAAAGTGAAAGGATTAGTGACTATTTGGAAAACAAGAAACTAGACACTACCACCAGCTAGCAAGGACTGGGGGAGAAAACACTCTGGGATTAAGTGAGCATTTTCTTAAGTTGTTTTCTACAGAATGTTCAACATGGGAGGTATCCCATGAGAAAAGAGCTCTCCAGTCAAAGTAGCTATATCACCCTCTTGCGTGGTTTACAAAGTATAATGCAAATTCACTCAAAATAAAATTTCTATAACAAGGTTTTAGAAAATGATAGTCTAAATTATTCGTTCAAAGGGTTAGATTTTTTTAATTTACCAAGGCTTGATTTGTGACCTAAGATGTGATCTATCTATCTTTCATGTACTTCTGAGAAAAAAACTGAAATCTACCATTATTGGATGAAATGCCCTATAGATATCAATTAGGTCCAACTGGTCCAACGTTATTATTTAAAGCTTGTGTTTCTTTATTAATTTTCTGTCTGAATGATCTCTCCATTGGTGTGAGCGCGGTATTAAAGTCTCTCCACTATTATTATGTTACTGTTGATTTCCCCCGTAATAGTTGTTAGCATTTGCCTTATGTATTGAGGTGTTCTTATGCTGGGTACATAAATATTTGTAACTGTTAAAGCTTCTTCTTGGGTTGTCCCCTTGACCATCATGTAGGGCCTTCCTTCTCTCTTGTAACGACCTTCATTTTAAAGTCTATTTTATCTCATACTAGCACTGCTCCTCCCACTTTCTTCTGATTTCCGTTTGCATGGACTGTCTTTCTTCAGGTCCCCACTTTCAGTCTGCATGTGTCCCTAGGTCTGAGGTGGATCTCTTGTAGACAGCATGCGTAGGGGTCTTGTTTTTTTATCTGTTCAGCTAATCTGTGTCTTTTGGTTGGAGGTTTAGCCCATTTACATTTAAGGTGATTATTGATATGTATGATCCTACTACCATTTACTTTATTGTTTTGGGCTTGTTTTTGTAGGCCTTGGAGTAACTGACATTTTAAATTACTGTTTTGTAAATTATAAAAACTATATTAAAAGCTAATCAATATAATAATAAAGGATAGACTTTAGTATTTAAGTGCCCCCTCCTTGATAATTCTTGAACACAGGAAAATGTGGGAAAATTAATCTATTATTTAATGTGTACATAATCATACTATTTAATTAAACCATTATAAATTAGTATCCATATCCAAAGACCAAAACTCCTTTGCTTCTACACAAAGGATGTGATAGTAATCCATATGGGAAAACCCCACCCCAATCTTGCCTGCAGTTTCTGTGATCTTTTATTAAACTGGTCCCTAATCCAATTTTACCTCCCTAAGTTGATTGCCCTGCACATTCATAGCCCAAGTATAAACAGCTACATATACTTCATATATATACTGAAATAGTGTATGTTGGTGAAACCTAGAAACTCAGACTATTGCCACATATTGAACTTTGGATGAGACTTCATTTTGCAAATGCTTTCCTCATTTTTATGACTCTGCATTCACTCACCTATATTAAAATACTAAATTATATTCTTGACTTCTCTCCTTAGAATTGACAACTGTTTTTTTTTAACTTCTTTGGCCAGAACATAGCAATTTATTTAAAACATTTATCACTGATTTTACAAACAAAAAAAGACTGGTCAGGAATACACAACCAGGCAGAAAAAGAAATAAAGTATTTTTTGCTAATGTAGGCTCGTCTCCAACTAATAAAGTAGCCACAAACTGTACATATATTCCATTTAGAGGAGAAAAAAGATATCCTGAATGAAAACCATGGAATCAGATGAAAGGTGGTTTAGACGCACGTAGGGAAAAAATGACCAGTGAGAATAAAGGGCCTTCTCAGCTAAATAGAGTCTTTTGAGATTAGTATCATGATTTAAGTCTACTTCAAAATGGTTTCAGCCTTATTAAAATTACATTAAAACTAGCCCTGATGCATTTGCATTTAAAGGGTTGCCTTACACTGCTTAGCCATCACTGAACTCAGTCCCCATTGATTTTACAGTATTAGGGCACTACAGTCAGACATTTTTCAGGATAAACGACAATAATACTCTAACAAAAGGGTTTAAGGATACCAGTCATCAGAAACATGAATAGGAGAAGGACATTTATTTGCAGAGAAGAACATAGTCACCTGCAACATGAAAACAACCCAGAGCAAGCTAGACAAGGGAATGATTATTCTCTCCATGTGATCCTTTCCAGGAGGACAACATTCAATACATTACACTTTTGTAAGAACATAAATGTTGAAAGGAACACAGAGATAATAAACTATTTTTTTATTTTAAACTGTCTCAGTTAAAGTTATTAACTTTGATCCTTTTAATCCTATATTAAGAAAAGAATATCTTATTTCAATCTATAAAGATTTAAAACAGATTTTTAAAAAAATCTATAGAAAGCAACACAGCTCAAAGAAGTGAGTGTTTGACTTTCATTCTAAAAGAAAATAAATGCATTCTTCAACCTGGTTCTTTAATCATCAAGAGCTCAACTACAGGGCTACTGGTTTTATTATTTTAACAATTCAAAACCTGTTTGATTCAGATCATTAATTCATTTAAACCAACAGATGAGTTGCTTCAGTGTTTTTTGCTCCACGTGACTTTTCAAAAGCCTACACTTAAACAAGGGAATCTAAAACCTAAACCAAAGTCCCCACAGGCTTTTACTCCAAAGAAAGTAGAGAATACAAGAAAGTACTTGAGGTACAAAAGTTTGTAAGCTGATTCATCACTTATTTCTACTTTGAAATGTAGAATAGTTCAATTTTTTAATCTTCTCCTAAGCACACAGTAAATATGAAAGCATTTTGTAAGTTCAAAGTGTTACACAAAACTATTAGGATCATTTCATTATGAGAGAAGCTGAGCAAGTAGAAGATTTTATGGGAGTTAATTCTCTTTTACAATATAGTTATTAAACAGAAAATGTCAATGTAAAAATTCCCAGACTGAAAACAAATACAACTTTTAAGAAAAATATCTTCAGCAACAATCAAAATCAGTTGCTAAGATCTCATGCTTTTATTCATTATTTTCAATATCAACATGATCAATATGGCAAATACACATGAAAAGGCCTGACAAAAATGGACAATCAATCAGATTAATTTTGTAGAAATAGCAGTATCAAAAAACTGTATTCTGGGCAGCAGTTTTTGTAACAGCACAACAACCCAGACCTAAGAGAAAGTCATTTTACACTGCTCTTCTTTTTAACTGTGAAAATAAATGTATATTCATTAGAAATACATATTGTTGGATTTCTGAAGCGCCTGCATTATTCGGGACCTCCTTTATGAGGAGGTGGGTGGTGAGGTCCATTTGTTTTTCATTCAAGCAGGAATCATCTGAGTTTCTCCCCTCGCTTCTCTTTCCCTTGCCGTGGGCACTGAGAGGTATCTGTGTGTCCTTTCTTCACCAGCTTTCCTTCCAGGGTTACAACCACAAGCCTACCACATGGTAATACACGTTTCTCAGAGAAATAAAACCCAGATTCGGTCAATGTAAAGGGGAGTAACAAAATCCCTACAGCCAAAGGCTTTAATGCAAGTCTGAGATGAAAACTAAACGCTCAAAGTTTTCCTACAGCTAACTCTGTTCATGGCTGCCAAGGAAAGAACCTAAATTCAAGTGCTTTATAATTGTTACAAATTGTGCCAAAGTACAATGTGTGTTACAATAAATTATGAAGCTTATCTAAATTATAAAAGTAATTAAACTTTCCTCAGTTACTCATAATTCTGCCCTCCATAAATTTTCTCTTCATTGCATATTCAATAGCTATGTGTTCCAGTTCAACAAAAAACAACAACAAAAAAACCACTAAAAAAAGAAAAAAAGATCTCCTTCCAAGAACGACCATGCACGTATAGGCATACAGCTATCTAAATTCCAGAAATGCATAAACAATTACTTTCAAGATCTTCAAATCATAGCAAATGTTAATAAAAATATTTATACTAGAAACAATTCTCTTAAAGCTTTTTTAAAGTTTTGTTTTCCTCTTATTATTCTAGACATTTGTTTAAACATGAGTTTTCTCCTCCATCCCAAGATTTCCTCCTACTACATGAAGCCATAAATCTTTGTTAGCATATTACTGTACAATCTGTTACAATAATAACAAAAATAATGAAAGCAACAGCAATCCAGTTATATGGTCCTTGCCATTTGCAAGGCCTTCCTTCTTCATGTGCTCCTGGTATATAAAGTATACAGGGGACCCATCCACTGCTGAAATGCAGCCTTCTAGGATGGAATGCAATCGCTGTTCACAAAGTACACGGGGGCTGTAAAATTATTTTGAAAAATAAATCTGCTTAAAGCCACAAGGCAAAGTGTGTGTGTGTGGAGGGGGCACACAGGGTTTGGTACCATTTCCTAGTCTAAGTTGAAAGGAAAACCCAAAATGGCATCTTGATGATAGTAAGGACAGAATCTCTTCTCAAAAGTTTCCCCCACATTCCCAGGAGGAGCAAATCAGCCAAGCAGGTGGGTAGGTGATGAAGGAAACCCTTGTTCTATTATAAATATCTTCAATAATTAGCTGGCATGATGAACAAATTAAGCAGCGGCACATAGGCTGAAGCCCGAATTGGTAAAAAAGTTTCCCAGGATTTAGTTTGATTTTTTTTGTTGTTGTTTGGGTACCTGGTTTCTCAATCCTAAATCAGGCACTTCTATTTCGGTATCTATTCCCATTTCATGAAAACATTTATTTTATCAACAGAAAAGGAAATGAGTTTGAATAAGATCTATTTATGCAATTACCATATCTAATAGCCAATTATGTGTCCTTACATGAACAGATAAATAATATATGCACATACATTTATCAATCTTGTCTGAGAGGAAAAGAAGAGAGAAGAAATTAAAAGAAGAGCAAACTATTATATAGTGCATGCAGTTTTCATTACTTCATATTTGCATAAGGGAATGCAATATTTGTCTTCAATAAAGCTACAAATTACAAACATTTGCCTTAGATTTTTTTTTTTAAACCAAACTAAAATATACAAGATATTAACCATATCATTCAACCTGGTGGTTATATCTGTCGTAACTATTTACCTTATTTCCCTTATTTAGTAAAATAGAAGGAGGGGAAATATTAAACATAATGCTACTACAATAGCAATTATTTTAACATTAAACTTAACCGCTCTTTAAAAGAACACCACATAATATGAGGTGGAAAGGGGTGACTCCCGAGACGTCAATGTGAGAATAGGACCAGGATGTGTCACACTTCTGAGGACCCAAAACTAAAGCCAGGGGAAACTGGAAGAGAAGAAGACAGTCTGACATTCACATGAATACCAAATTAATTCATTATGATCAGTGCTACTACAATGAACACAAAATTAATCCATCACAGTGGAATAACGAAAGCACTACCCACTTGTTACAGCTACTGACAAAATACAATGGGGCGACCCTCCTCCACCGGGTGACACACGTGGCCATGGGCACTGCCAGCAAGTCGGTCACACAAAAGTGCTGCCTCCGCAGGGCGTCTACCAAGATACCTCTGCAAGGAGGCTCTCTGTCAGTCACAGTTAACGAAGCAAAAGACGGAAAAACCTAACTTGCTGATGGTTCCCCTGACCTCAGCTGCTGCAGCCCAGCTCTGAGACTGGGGTGAGGCAAGGCAAGCAATATACAGCGATATTTAAGGAGACAGACATGCTCAGGGTCCTGCAAGAACTGACCTTCCCCTTGCCTGACCTTGACAGTGGGCCTTCCAGCCCTACACAGGCTACAAGCCTAGACGCTAAGGCATGACCATCTCCCATAACCAGAGGTGCAGGGCTTCTGCTACCCAGAGGAGACCAGACGGAGTCCTCACTCCTGCTAGCGTAATAGCCTAAGTCTCTGAGGAAATCTCTTTGAACCTCATGTCCTTAGTAGCTGAGTTGTGGCTGACTCTTTGAGACCCCGTGGACTGTTGCCTGCCCAAGGTCCTCTGTCCATGGAATTTTCCAGGCAAGAATACTGGGGTGGGTTGCCATTTTCTTCTCCAGGGGATCTTCCTGACCCAGGGATCGAATCCAAGTCTCCTGCATCTCCTGCGTTGGCAGGTGGATTCTTTTACCACGGAGCCACCTGGGAAGCTCTTCGAGAATCAGGAAAGACTTAAATAACACCATTGGGTGGCTGAGAAATAGTTCTCTTGTACCAGTCTGCAAGATGATTCTTCCTCCTTCCCTTGAAATGGGGAAAGCACTTTTCTTCATCTTCAATCACAGGCTGATCTCAGACCTTGCATAGAACAGGTCCAAGACATACTTGTAGCAATCAAAGTAAGCAAAGACTCCAACTTTATGTCACAACCTGCTGAAGAGGAAATCTGTTTATTCAGGACTGCTATACAGGAAAACTGTTATTTTCCTTGGAGCATACCAGGGACTCAATAGAATGGATACTCTCCTCTGCTGAACTGCTAACCTGCTCTTCTTCCTTCTTCCGTGGCCTTCACGGCCAAGGTGCGAACGTTATACCAACACATCTGCACATCCCAGAGGCAGTGCTCAGGCGGGAAGGGATGGGAACGCTCCACAACACGAGAGCAAAGCGTTCCGTTCCCACCTGAGGACAGGGTACCAATAAATGATGGAAGCCTCGAGAGCGACAAAAACTTCAGTTGTGTGTATATGGTTGGAGTGGCGGGTACAGAGAGTGGTTTTACACAGGGTAAGGCACCTTGTAAAAGAAAACTAGAAAGGTCCTCTGTAGCTATCCCTGTAAACAGCTCTGTCTGTTTAAATAGGACAGAACTTCTTAAACTTGACTCTACATTAGAGTCACCTAGGGAGGTTTTAACACGACCACCACCGCCACCCCCATTTAATTGGGGGTGGAGTCAAGCATCAGCGTTTTTCCAGGTCCCCAGGTAACGGTAACACACAGCCAGGACTGCAAACCACGGAGAAGGAGGCCAGATGGCCATAGATCAGGTACGTGGGGAAAGAGAGTTTTACCCTGAGGGGACACAAATCAGCGAGGGCGTCCTCAAGCTTGGCTGGCTATCAGAATCCCAATGGGACCTTTTATTAAAATACAGACGCCCAGGACCAACCCCAAACCTACAAAATCAGAATCCCAAGAAATGAGGTATCATCAGAATGTTCTGTGCATTGAAAAAAAAAAAAAGAACATAAAAAAAACACCTTTAAGTTCATTTTGACTGTCAACAGAAGCTGAGAACCACTGGCCAGGACAAACCTCAGAAGTTCCTAGCCCTGACTTGGTTGGTTTCCAACATAACGCTTCACGTAGAGACGGATGTTAGCCTGGAATGAGGGATGGCAGGGGGGACGGGTGGAGGAGGGGAGCAGTATTTAAGAAAAAAATAAAGAGAAAAGAAATTTAAGTGTCCTCCAAGCACCCACAAGTCTGCTTCTTAAAGTGCTGGTAATGAGCAAAAAGACCAATGAAACTAAATTTTGTACCAGTTCATTTCAGCACATCCTGTTTATACGACTATTTAATGAGTCATTCAGCCAGGATGATTTTCTGTCTGAATATGTTAATTGCCATTTTTTTCATAGCTCTCTATTAAACAGTACAGATAAAATAGGCATGCTCATGATTTGAAGCCCTATCAGCCATTTACCCTCAGAGGAGCAGGCAACAGGAGTAAGTAAGGGGGAGCATTTTTTTTTTAGTGTTTAATTCTTTTAACATATATTGGCGTTTGGGACCCCACTTCAATTCAAAAGCATATGTTAGAGTTAGCATTAAAGTGAAAATGAAATGAGCTGGTTATCTCCCATATGCCACTGGCTTCTCTGTATCGCAAAGAATTAGCTCAAATAACAGGACAGCAGTGTGGAGCCTCTTGCTGGTAAATTCCCCCACTTTTAGTAGGTAAGTATAAATATTTGGGAAAAGGCAAGAGAGAGAAAGAGAAGTGCAGAACTTCTGACTCACGGTGGTATTCATGTAAGAGCAGCTCACAAACAAGCTAAGTACAAGTCAATGTGGAATGACTATCATCAGCAAGCAAGAGGCCTGCACCATCCAGGAAATGGGTAGAAGGTCTAGTTAATACTTTTTGAATTATGTTTAATGAGTGATTAAGAGAATTCATTGTGAGAGCTCACGGACCCCCCCAAAGAAAGCAGAATTTTCAAATGTAAATTCAGAAACAACGTCAAGGCTAGAAGTGAAGTAGAAACCATCAGTTAAAAAAAAAAATCATATTTTCATTCCCATCATTACTTAATAAATCAAACCACTCTTAATATTCTTAATATTCATTTAGCATTTATGCAGTTTCCAGTGCCTTAATTTTAATTTTAAGCATTTACATTAAACAAATTACATATCATTATACTGCATTTGGAAGAGAAAAAAAAAACACACACACACACAATAAACCTTCAGGCTGTGACAACATATTTTACCCTGAACCACTTTGTTTACAAATATTAAGTGGTCAAATTAATAGCGTTCTCCATGGCTTTTTGGCATCTAAAATTTTTCATAAATGAAAATAAAGGAACCAGAGATGAAACTCCAGTGGCAAAGGTTTATTGGTCTTTGTACCTCATTAAAGGGACTTTATAAATCACGTTTGTTCTTTTGAGTAGCAACTAACACTGATGCAAAGGACAGCATGGGTTTTAAAAGAGATAGATATGACCTAGAGGGAACACATTTTACCGCAGTGAAATAAACTGAGGAAACAGTTTGCAGATTAAAAACCCCTTGAAAGGAAGCATCATCTTTGGGAGAGGAAAAAATAAAGAAATCTTCGCTGAGGAAAACAGTTGGAAACAGGAAGCTTTGGGGCTTTCATCCTGCAGGTTTTGATTGCTCCGCCAACCCATATCATGAAAAGGCAAAGGAGGGGACTTCCACTGCACCTCCTTTCAACAGGAGGAGGAACAGGCTTTGTGGATCATGAGCGATCCCGTCCAGAAGATGCCGGCCCCGATCATACAAACTCTAACAATGACGTGGAGAAAAAGGGAGCTGGCCAGGGATAAGTAGAAACTCAAAGATAGCATTTTATAGGTTTGACAACGAAAGGAGACTGACAACGAACACCTGTTTCACTCAGCAAATTTCATGTGAATTTTCAATCCCCTACGTGAAAAAAACTGACCAAAACAGACCAATTTTGATAAGTTTCCTTTTCTCTATACTATTGTTTCATCTGTTTTCTCATGATGGAGGAAAGGAGCGAGATGTCATGAATCTTTCACTAGGGTCCTCCCACAACACCTCATGTCCTTAAAGTTACTGAATTCTAGGATGTTTGCACTATTTCTAGATATCTGAAGTCTTTAGACTTATCTATTGGGCATCACATATAGATTTTTGCCCACTGGTACCTTAAAATATTTTTATTAAGCTTATTGTGACATTTAAAGGACAATGTAGCACAGTAAAGGGAGCTTGGATTAGAAATTTATACCGTCCTTGGTAACTAGGAAAAAAGAGCAGCTCAATGCACAGACCAAACCAACCTAAAACACCCAACTCATAATTTACTCTTCGTTGCTATTTTGGGGTGCCTTTTAAAGCCGGGATCACAAAGCCAGACAATACAGGGAAATGTAAATATAAACTCTGACTTTGAAATACACAGTCAATGGCACTGTAATAGTACTCTATGACATCTCATATTTTACACAAAGACAACGATTCTCATGCAATTCAAAGAAAGGAACTTACATGCAAGTTACATACAAGTTAAGGAACTAACTCATTCTTTTTTCTAAAGCTATTTAATAGACAGAAAGATGTCACAGCATAAGAGGTTTCACGTAGGATACACAAAATGAATATTAACTTCCTCTTAACAGACAGCTTGAAAGAAGGTATCTTCAGATATTCAACCTTAAAAGTGGAATACTCTGATTCCATGGTAACATTCCAATTTCTAAAAAATGTCTACTGTTGACACTTGGTATGTGCCAGCTCCTTACCAATAGATATTAGCTACCTTTGATTTATCCTTATTCATTGTGAATGTCTGTTATTTGAACTACTTTAGTTACTAGGGAAGCACAGTATGACTGTGAGACTCCTCATGTCAGATGATCCTAACTGACTATGCCTCTAAAATTAGTGATCCTCACTGACAGAAGGAAAGAAAATTTAGTGTATTTGTGTCAAATTCTGAAGGTCCATTTCCTAGTCAGACAAAATACAATGGACATCAAAAACAGAAAATGTTTATTATGCACTGCTGGATTCCAAGTTAGAAAGGCATGGATTCAGTCTGTGTTTTGGTCTTTTGGGCATTGTCACCTTCACCGTCTTCATCACCACCACCAGCTCTCTTCCACACTCACGGATGGGATTTTCCCTACTATTTCATCCATTTTCAAAAGCAGCCTCCGAGAACAGAGCAGGCGTTTTCCTCCTTCTAGTCCAGGTGAGTGGAGAAGGCAACGGCACCCCACTCCAGTCCTCTTGCCTGGAAAATCCCATGGACGGAGGAGCCTGGTGGGCTGCAGTCCATGGGGTTGCGAAGAGTTGGACACGACTGAGCGACTTCACTTTCACTTTTCACTTTCATGTTTTGGAGAAGGAAATGGCAACCCACTCCAGTGTTCTTGCCTGGAGAATCCCTGGGATGGGGTCGCACAGAGTCGGACACGACTGGAGCGACTTAGCAGCAGCAGGCCAGGTGAGTAAAGGGAGCCCAAGAGGGTACCTACCCCAAGGTCGCAGAGCTGTGAGCAATGGTGTCTAGGTCTCTGGCAGAGCGCCTGTGGGTCTCCGTAAATAACAATCCAACCCTGATCCACGGTTCCACAGCACCACGGACTCAAGGGGCAAGAATCCGCGCGCGCTCCAGGAGGTGGTGAAGGACAGTGGAGCCTGGCATGCTGCAGTCCGCGGGGTTGCAAAGAGTGGGCCACGACTTAAGAGACTGAACAACAACTGACCCACGACCTCCACCAACACCGAGAAAGTAACCAGCACAAGTAACACCGCTGTCTCGTCACACTACAGACTTCTAGTTATAGCCCAGCACGTTCCGGGAAACTGAGTTTTGTGAGGCTAGAACAGGAGTAAGGCCTTGCGGATTTAAAACACACAGCAGGGAGTAAGGAACGACACAGTCAACTTGTCTCTGAAACCTACTTTAATTCTCTAAGGCAGTCTCCCAGCCTCTGCCCTTCTGAATGTGTGTTCATCCCACCACACCGACCAGGAGCTTCAAGCAAGAAAGAGGCAGCAAGGCCACCGTCAAGGAGGTGAGGCTTGAATCCGCAAATGCTGCTCCCAGGAAGCTGTTAAAACGGTAAGAAATACAGACATGGGAGCAAAGGCACCTCATATCCCTTGAGCACATATGGGAACAAATGTCCAAGCCTAACCATGTCCAAGCTTAACTCTTTGAAACCTTACAACAGTTATGTGAAGATGGAAACTGAGCCTAGGAAGAAATTATGACTTTTGCCTAAGGTTCCACAGATGAGTGTTTCTAAGAGCTGAAATTGATGACCAGGCATAAATATAGAGTACACGCATTTTTATACAATTTCATACTGACTCCCTTAAAGAAGAGTAAACCAAGCCAGGAAACTTTGAAATTGCATAAGAGAAATTCAGAAGTGTTAATGCATTCAGAGGGACTGATTATTTCTCTATACAAAGAGTGGCAGGTACTAATAATTTTTACAGTTATCAGGCTCTCTAATGAAAAGAAATGCTACTAACATTCAAATAAAAACAACAAAATGTTTTAATCACTAGTTATGATAAGTGTAAATATTATGTTTCTTCAATACTTTAGAAAAAATGTTTACATTATAAACAGTTTAATCTTTCTGTTACAATTTCAACATACCTAGGCTTTGATTTATAAACATATTGGATGAGGCAAATCACTTTACCGCTCAAAACAGATATTAATACCAAAAGAAACCTTCAAAAGGTACAAACTTCCCTGGTGTCTCAGATGATTAAACCTGCCTGCAATGCAGAGCAGGTTTGGTCTCCAGGTCAGGAAGATCCCCTGGAGAAAGAAATGGCAACCCATTCCACTGTTCTTGCCTGGAGAATTCCATGGACAGAGGAGCTGAGCTTCGACCATGGGCTGGCATGCGACAGTCCATGGGGTCGCAAAAGTGTCAGACACGACTTACAGACTAAACAACAACAACAAAATATATAAAACAGACAACCAATAGCATTATATTCCTAAAAGAATATAAATACAGTAAAGAAAATATGTAAATTGCTTTTTAAAAAATTAAATAGATGAGGCAAAGCACTGTACTGCCAAACATTGATGTCAATACCAAAAGCACACAAAAAATAAACTGACAGAGCTACACAATTCCTACATGTGTCCTCACTGCTCCAGTCTGTACACTACACACACCCTATCGGCGTGCAGCACGCCCTCCTGGCCTCTGATTTGTTCTACTGGCAAAATGAATCACAACTTTAAAAATCAAGCAAAGTATTCTAAGACACCCTCTTCCACATTTGGCAGGAAGCCCCTAATTCAAACCATCCAAGCCTCCCCCAAGAACAAGCAATTATAAGGTGCAGAAAGGCAATGTCTTTAAAACAACATGCTAATCCTAATATTAGTACCTTGAAAAAGGAAAACTGCCAAGATGTTGGAATAATGCCCAGTTATCCATCTTACCTACAGCAATAAAACTGTCCTATAAATGTGAACAAGACAGTTAGGATACATTCTGGGGTTCGCTTATTGGCCTTTTTTTCCACCTCCTCATTCCCTAGGAGGACAAGCCTGACCTATGGAGGCAAAACACAGCAGATGGTAACCCAGCCCGGTAACAAGAGCACTTAGTCAATCCAAATAATTCACACAAAAATGGAGCAAGATGTTCAATGATTTATGGCCCCAATTTCACTAGATAATTATGGAACCTTACTCTCCTACAAAACCACCCTTTTACTGTAATATGCTGGATAGCTAAAATGTCTAAAAAAACCATATTATTGATAATAAACTAATAATTGCTATATAATTATTAGTAATATAACAAGAATTATTACTATGGCTAACACACCAAGCACTCTTTTTAAATTGAAGTATGGTTGATTTACAATGTTGTATCAGTTTCTTATGTACTGCAGAGTGATTCAGTTATATATGTATGTGCATATACCCTTTTTCAGACTCTTTTCTATTATACATTATTACAAGATACTGAATATAACTCCCTGTATTATACAAAATGTCCTTGTTATTTATCTATTTTATATACAGTAGCTGTGTATCTGTTAATCCCAAGCTCCTGATTTATCCCTCTTCCCTCTTTCCCCTTTAGTAACCATATATTTGTTTTCTATGTCTGGTCTATTTTTGTTTTCTAAATAAGTTCACTTTATCATTTTTTTAGATTCCACATATACACAATATCATACAATATTTGTCTTTCTCTGAGTTACTTCACTTAGTATGATAATCTCTAGATCCAACCATTTGCTGCAAATGGCACTATTTCATTCTTTTGTCTGTGGTGAGTGATATTCCATTGTGTGTATGTAGACACATCACATCTTCTCTATCCATTCAACTAGAACAAGTAGGTTGCTTCCATATCTTATGCCAGAACTCCTAAACAACTTACAAGAAATAACTTCAATGATCCTCACAGCAATTCTATGAAATTATTACCACCCTGGTACAGATAAGGAAACTGAGAAATGGCAAGCAGAACAAGGAACCATGACTTGATGGAGAACCAGGCTTCAAACCCAGGATACAGAGATCTGGTCCATGAGCTCAGCCTCAATGGTGACATGAGAGCAGCTTTCGTCTAAAGGTTATTACAAAAATAAAAAATAAAATGCCTTCACACTGAGAGATAATTAGACCTGAATTCAGCTGGCCGGAGTTCGAGATCCGGCTGTTCAGTACCTAAGCTCCACAGAGACATTTGTCTGAGGAGCAGGGCTTTTCATCTGTGAGACGAAGGCGTGACGAGAGGCTAGAAAGCTTGTTCTTCAAGTTTTAAAGACTTCCGACTCTGAGGAGAAATCCTTAAACCTCAATTATATTTGAAGACCAGATCATTTTTTTTATCATTGTTCCAGATCTAGAAATACTGATCACTGACAGCAGAAATCAAACAGTGGCAGTTTTCTCTCTGGTTCAATGATCCTCGGCCCACGTGACTGACATAAAATAGCACTTCCTCTCTGCTGAGATTAAGCTACTTTCTAATAAGCGGAACGCCAACAAACCCAGGAGGAGCTGTGACTGTAACTTTCCATTTCCAGGTAAAATCAGACATTTGGGATGGAAAAAAAAAAAAAATTCAGGAATCCTCTGACCAACTTTCTGATTCTAAAACCGCTTTTTATTTCCACAAGATAAAGGCAAGTGTACAATGGAAAAACATCCAGCTATACTAGTGCACACATTAAAATGCCCCCCACTACATCCATCCATACACACACACACACACACACACCCCCCATACAAAGACATTTCCACAGGCATGTCTGCACTCCCAATTATTCTACATGATTATCCTTTTTCCTTACCAAAGACTTAGGTACTTTTTCTGTGCCGTTCTGCTGCAAGTTAATAGGCAACTGCACATGTGGATGTAAAGAAACAAGCATCTTTTTAGAAACTATTTATATTTTATTTATTTTTTGGCCACAACTCATGACACGTGGGATATTCCCCAACCATAGATCGAACCCATGCCAAAACATAGAGTCTTAACCACTGGACCACCAGGGAAGTCCAGAAGGGTGTATCTTTACACCGCCAGGCAACAACAATGGTGGCAACCACTGAATTCCAGCCTAAGCAGAAATATTGGTGGATGGAGGTGGAGGCGGGGGGGGAGATTTGGGGTGCACTGCCTATGTTGAGGGAACTTATCCAGTAACAGACGGGGCTCAAGGGTTAGGGCGGATGAGCCTCTCCAGCCCCTGAAAGTTATCCAGGCTGAGCTTGCCCCACTGATGGAGGAACTGACCCACATGACTCAGAAATGACTAAAACAAAGAGAAAACGCCGATGCAAACTTGTGGCCGAGAAAGTCCCCCCTCAAGCTGACGCTCACCTGGAGCAAAAGACCCGTGGGGCTCAGAGCGGTCTCCTGACCAGCGGCAAGGGAACAAGGTAGGTGGAGGACTGTACCCCCAACACAGTACACCCCCAAACCTTCTTCCATTCCCCCTAACAAATGCCTCTCAATCCCCTTATTATTTGACATGTTGAACTGCAAACTGATTTAAAGTAAAACTAAAAGCATCTTTAGCAAAAGGTCCTCCTCAGCTTGATCTGTAACACAGTCAAAGTCAAAGTCAAATCAGCAGGCTTACTAAGGAAACTGTCTAGGAGCCATCTTCCCAACTCTTATTACGAGACTGCCACTCCTAAATCTTCCTAGTTAGAGCAGTTCCACTACCACCACTTCTGAGGATGATTTCTGAAAGTCAGTATTTTGCTGGAATTTCCAATGTAATTATTATTTCCAATAATAACTGAGTAACTGCCCCCTTGTATCTTTCCTTTCTAAAGCTGACGGTGCTAAGAACTTGAAACTACTTTTGAGCAGTTACTATGAGCTAAACACTGTTCTAAATGCTTCACATGTATCAACTCATTCTCACCACCTTGTATTAATACATGCTTGTATTATCCTAATTTTACAGAGAAATTGTGTAAACTGTTTTTCCAAGTTTCAGGAAGCAAGTAGAAGAGCTGAGATTTAAGGCCAGAGTCCATGTTGGAAAGCCCACCTTTCCCAGCTTACATTTACTTTCTCTCTCATTTTAAAATGCCAGAAATCTGTATAGTAAATACTGTTGCTGTGCATACCCTTTTATTCCTGGGAACACTTATTAACAAACAGCCAGTAACAAAATTGCAATGCATGCTAGATGCAAGAAAAAAATGTCATTTCATAATCCCTATAAGAGATTTGCTTACTTCTAAAAAATGATGTGCTGACTTATAAAAAATCCAAACAAAATTTAAATTGCATTTTGATTAACTGTTAAAACACATGATCTGAAATAAAAGAGTAAATGGGCTTCCCAGGTGGCGCTAGTGGTACAGAACCTGCCTGCCAATGTAGGAGACCCAAGAGATACAGGTTCGATCCCTGGGTGGGCAAGAAACGCTAGAGGAGGGCACGGCAACCCACTCCA
Source organism: Cervus canadensis (assembly GCF_019320065.1). Lineage (NCBI taxonomy): Eukaryota > Metazoa > Chordata > Mammalia > Artiodactyla > Cervidae > Cervus > Cervus canadensis. Next base: position 10,319,697 of record NC_057408.1, read on the forward strand.
GTATTCTTGCCTGGAGAATCTCATGGACAAAAGGAGTCTGGTGGGCTACAGTCCATAAGGTCTCACAGAGTCGGATACGAATGAAGCGACTCTGCACACACACATGCAAAAGAGCAAATATTCTCTCAAAAATTGTAGCAAGACTCTGCATGGTATTAAATCTTAATGTATTTTTTAAACAGGAAGACTACTCTGTTTCTGAGTTCGACAAATTGCTGACCTTAAATATTTCACACCAAAAATTAGGTAAATTGAAATTAGAATATCCATATATGTGTCTTATTTCTACAAGTACTCAAGTAACACTAAGAATGGTCTGTCACTTACTATCCCCACAGATTATGGATTTGCTAAAGCAACGTAACACATAGGGCACATTTTTAAGTCATTTTACTGCAGGACTAAGACATCCAAAGTCTTTATATTATCTAAATTATCCTCTGCTAAAACTACAGCTACCTAAAAGCAAGCAAGAAAAGAAAACAAACATATAAGTGTTATAGACACACACACGCACACACGTGTAGACATGTGCCCCCATCACCACAACACACCTGGTCCAAATGCTACTCCTACCACTGATTTTTTTCAGCTTTGCCAGCAGAGTGTGTGAAAGCCCTCAGAATTATAAACCAAACTGAGGTTCTCCTTCAAAACTGAAGAGCTGAGAGAATGATGACTTCTTGAAAACAGTTTAAAGGCATTTCAGGTCATCAGGGGCAAAATCTCAAACGGCTTCATGTGAATCCAAAAAGACTGCCCCCAAATCCTCAGGCCCTTTGCAGTAGAACAATAGAGGGTTATCTCCAAGTTAATATCATTCCTCAATATCCTGACTCAGAAGCATCTCTGGACCCTCAGATACCATGTAAACCTGTCTCCCATAGGAATTCCTGTGAATCAGACACTCCTGGGGTCTGAGTCAAAATAAAAGGAAAAGGAGGGGGGTTGAGAAAATCATGGGAAGTTAAAACATTGGGACTCCTGCCAGGGAAATTCCTTTGGTGATCAGACCCTGTCTTTCCCCTGAAACATAACTTTGAAGGGTATGAAATAACAATTTTCTTTGGAATTTTTCATACATTACAATGACTGGGGGGAAAAATATTTATCTAAAGCAATCATCCTAAGGAATAACAAGGAGAAATGAAAGCAAAACCAGACTTGAACCAACACGAGCCTCCCACTCTGTCACACTATTCTTCTCTTTCACGTTTGTCTTCTTTAAATTTCTACTAGACAAAAGTCAAGTCTCCTCTCAATGCACGGTCAGTCAGTGAATGAGACTGACAGCAGTCATACGTGACTCAGAGTTCAGAGGACAAAGTCATAACCTAAAACTCCACATATAGCCCTCAGCCTGCCCCAAAGACTGAGTCACAACAGAAGACCAAAGGAGATTTTCATTCCGGTATTTCTCTGTATAGAGAAAGTTATGACACTCAGGCATTTTGACAGACACAACCAAAAAAAAAAGAAAAAGTTAGAGCTTAAAAAAAGCAGAAATACTTAAAATATTTCCCACTACTTTCTCATGCATAGGTGTACAATGACAGAGATTTTTAAAAACATTTCAAAGCACTACATGAATTTTTTATTCTAAACCAGGCATTTCACACTGCAAATCTTTCCAACTGGTCTCAAGACATAAATGTCCAGTGAGTCAACTTTTAAGATCATTCAGAAGTCACTAGATCCAGCTTTTTAACTGCAGACTAGGCTTTCAACATAAAGTTATGTAAATATTTACCTCCCTTTTCCTTTACCACATGAATTAAGAAGGAATAAACTGCCCTAACAGAGCCAATGATTAAAGCTCTAACATACACTTTGAAAACTCCTGAACTGGATATGGATATCCTAAAAGATATCCATGTCACAGGTCTGTCTTTCAAGCATCCTTCTCTGTTACTCCTCTTGGCTGCGTGGAAACAGAGCAGGAGTTAATGGTGATGGCAGATTTTCATTTATTTGTATATATCAGTCGATAGAAGGGGAAATGATATTGGCTGTGTGTTTATAAGCAACATTAGAAATCTGAACAATAGCAGACCCTTACTGAAACAAAAATAAAATATGAGTCAACAAGATCCTTGCCAAACAGAGGTCTCAGGACAGCCTTGCTCAGCCTTCTGGGAATCCCACTCCAATAAGCACAATAAAAGCAGGACGTGCCTCATTTCCTTCAACCACTCAACACGCCTCTCTTGGAGACGTTTGTAAATTTCCTTCCTCTGCGCATCAGGCTGGCAAAGTGTCGTCATTTCTTTGGGGTAATAATATCCTGTTGATGTCTGGGGAGATCTGTTTTTGAGTGTTTCCTCCACACAACACATATATACTTTGAATATTATTTTTCAACACAAAGCAGTAAATTGTTTTTCAACATATCTGAACACAGTTCGGCAAGGTATGATTTGATTCGAAGTAATGAAGGGCAGGGATTTTAATAAAATGCTAGTTTTTCTTTGGGATTTACAACCTAGATTTAGGTAATAAAGTAACTCCAACAGTAAAAAGCCATCCTCCGCTTTCTTCTGAAACTGAAAATATTTACCTATGCTGGTTTATTAATGTAAATGTTTTCATTCAGTGCCTATGCTGGAGTTTGGAAATTTCAGGCAGCGAAAGAGCAGCTTTACTACTAAAAATCTCACTTATGAAAGTGGCAACTTTTATTTTACTGCATATACAAATTGCATTAGGCACTTTTAAAACAACGTTCTAAACGCATTCCAGAAGAAGGTTAAATATACTATAAATTCAAATACAATGAGGGCTTTAAAACTTTTACCTAAATAAATGATTTTTTTCAAAATTTAAAAATGTAGACCTGAGAGTGTATTTCTTAGACAAATAATTTTTACCTAAACTAAATAATTCCAGACAGAATTACATTTCTCAACAAAGTTACATGATGTAAAGGGAAAAAATTATACAGAGAGACGGCTTTGAAAAATAATACTCAAAAAATAAACTAAGACTAACTCTTCAACTAACATAATTTGCACTTAGGCAGACATTCTGGTTCCAAAGACAGCAAAAGCTGATTTATGAAATACTAAAAGTAATTGATCATCGCTGCAAAGCATTAGATACGAAGCTAAATTAAATGGCATGTACCATTCACTGCAATTCCAGATAACACCTTATTCAGCACATGAAATAAGAATCATGAACATGAAAAATGTCCAATGTCATTAATAATCCAGGAAATACCAATTTTAAAAAGAACACAATCAGATACCATTTTCAGTTACCAAATTAATAAGATGAAAATAATGCGAATTGGCACAGCCTATGGACAGCAATTTGGCAAGATACATAAAGAGCCTTTCACCTAATAATTCCCTAGGAAACTATCCTAATAATATCTCTACAAATGACAACAAGTATTTATTTATAAGGGTGTTCAGGACAGTGGTCAACAGAAACTGTTTAAATAAATTATGGAAAACTCATATGATGGAATATTATGCTGCCTTTAAAAGATTGTGCTCTCAAAAATGTTCAAGTACGCTGAAAAATGCTCATGGTAATATGGTAAAAGAACCTAAAAAAGAGTGTATATATGTATTTTTATAAGAGACTCACTTTGATGTATACGTGAAACTAACCCAACATTGTAAATCAATTATACCCCAATAAAAATTTTTAAAAAAGAAAATGCTCCCAGCTATCCCACTTCTGGGCATACACACTGAGGAAACCAGATCTGAAAGAGACACGTGCACCCCAATGTTCATCGCAGCACTGTTTATAATAGCCAGGACATGGAAGCAACCTAGATGCCCATCAGCAGACGAATGGATAAGGAAGCTGTGGTACATATACACCATGGAATATTACTCAGCCATTAAAAAGAATTCATTTGAATCAGTCCTAATGAGATGGATGAAACTGGAGCCCCTTATACAGAGTGAAGTAAGCCAGAAAGATAAAGAACATTACAGCATACTAACACATATATATGGAATTTAGAAAGATGGTAAGGATAACCCTATATGCAAAACGGAAAAAGAGACACAGAAATACAGAACAGACTTTTGAACTCTGTGGGAGAATGTGAGGGTGGGATATTTCAAAAGAACAGCATGTATACTATTTATGGTGAAACAGATCACCAGCCCAGGTTGGATGCATGAGACAAGTGCTCGGGCCTGGTGCACTGGGAAGACCCAGAGGAATCGGGTGGAGAGGGAGGTGGGAGGGGGGATCAGGATGGGGAATACGTGTAAATCTATGGCTGATTCATATCAATGTATGACCAAAAAAAAATAAATTAAAAAAAAAATAAAATAAAATAAAATAAAAATAAATAAATAAATAAATAAAAAGAAAATGCTCATGATAAAATGCTAAGTTAAAAAGAAATACACAAATTTCACTGTAAGTTTCTAAAAACTAAGAAAGACTAGACTCTTCAAAAAAATAGCATTGAATATCTATCTCCACAATGAGGATATATTTTTAACCAGAAGAAACTAAATAAAGTCTATATATGTACACATCTGTGTATATGTGTATACATGTATATATACAGTCCCTAACATCAAGATCCTCATAATTTATCACTCAAACTAAATTCAAGCTGGGTTGGGGAGTGTAACACATAGGTGATTCAGAAACGGCAGAAAGTTAGTAACTGTCCAAGTCGCACCACGCATACATGAACGTTTATTCTACTACTACTCTGTTTACTACCACTACATGTTTAAAATTTCTTCAAATAATTTCAAAATAATAATTTTAGCAATAATTAAAAGGCATGGAGGGGCTTTCCTGGAGGTCCAGTGGTTAAGAATTCACCCTCCTCGGCTGGGGGTACAGGTTCAAACTCTGGCTGGGAAGCCAAGATTCCAGGTGCCTCAAGGCCAAAAAAACAGAATATAAACAACAGAAGCAATACTGTAACAAATTCAATAAAAAGACTTAAAAATTTTTTTGCTGTTCAGTCGCTAAGTCGTGTCCACACTAAAAATAAAAATAAAATAAAAAGCATGAAATATGTAATGTGTCCTGAGACGCAGATTAATAAATGATATAAAAGTTCAGAGATGTGAAAAACCATATCCGGAAGAGGTACTGGCAAGTCTTTGAACAGCTAATAAGATTCAGTAGGTAAACTAGGTGCTTGTAGAAGTGAGTGTGAGGATCAGAGCATTAGAAAGGCCGGCAGCCTGGAGCACCAGGCCAGGGAGTGACCGGTAGCCAACTCACGGAACCTAACTGCTGCTCTCACGTTGGATAAAACCCCCGTAGGCGGTAAGGAGGCATCACCTCCTGGATGTCAGCTAGACTGTGACTCCCCCAGGGACTCAGCATTCTGCATATACAAATGTTCACCTGCCATGAAGGGGCTAAGGAGGCATCACTGGCCAGTGCAGACTGCTGGCTCCACCCTTGCCCACTGAAGTAAATCTATTCCTTCTACTGGTAGGTGATTCCTGGGTAATTCCCATGGATTCTTTATTCTCACTGGACAAAACCTCTCTGAGATTTAGGCATGAGGAAGGACAGAAGACAAAGAGCTGGTTTTTCAAATACTGTACTCCTGCCTTAACCTCCCCAGCTCCCGGCCATTTTTTTTTTAAACATCAGTAGCCCATCTCCATACAAATGTCCAATTTTGCAACACTTTAGGTACCACAATGTCTATGTGAATGCATCAGAATTTGCATTACCAGATAGTGAAAGAATCTAGTTTCCCAACCAATATTTATTTTTAGGAGAAAAAAAAATTTTTGGTGGACATGGCTTCTTATAATTTCTTCCATAAATATCTAACTACTCTCAAAGCCAGCATTTAGACTACAAATGCACCCTTCAGTTTGTGAACGAAAATCTGCATGACTTCCAACAATAAATTTGGAAAATGTGATAAGCTGTAATGGCTATCAGATATGATTCTGCTTTCTCCTGTTGTTAGAAAAAGCTACTTGTTCCTGAAGTAACACTTCAAAACACAAATATTTTAAAAATTTTAAAACAGATCCACACATTTGCTAATTCTCTCTCTTCCTTATATAACATTCCCGAAAATCATTCTGTTGTCTTTGAAAACATGTATGTGTGAAAGTTTGAGGCCAGGCAGCCAACATTACTGGTAGCCCCTGTTAATGCTAATTGAGTTAACATAAACATGTAAATCCCCTTTTACAGATGCCTGGCTTTTCCTTTATCCAAAACCAAACTCTAATCTGCAAAGATAAGTAAGATTTATGTTCTTGATTTGCTTTGCATGTAAATTCTTTCGAATAGATAAGCTCTGGATATGTATTCCTCTTCTGAAAGATCAAAGATCACTCTTCAAACACCAGGTTTCTCTCCTATCTTCCATCTCTCCCACATTTCTACTGTATCTTTCCCCCTCTGCTAATCCTCCCTGAATGGTACCAAATTAGTGAACACAGACATGCTTCATAACTATTTTGATGACCTCCTGTGGTGACAGCGAAGCAACAGGAGCATCATGGCACCATGCTCACTTCCTGATTACCGAGCACGTGTCTGGGAAGAGACGCATGCATGCACGCCCAGAACCATCACACACACCACACTCTGTTCAGTATGCACCACGACCAGTGAGGAGACCTGAAGATTCTTCTAATGAAGATGAGAAAATGATGACACTTAATCCAAATAAAACACTAAGCAGAAAACATTTAAAGAAATCTATAGTTGCTAATATCTCACTCAATAACTGGTTCTCATAAGGTCCATGACAAAGAAAGCCTCTCCCAGGGCGAATTCTGTACCAGGCAGCCTTAAGACTGAATTTTTAACAAATAGTCTTTGGTAAGTGAAAATCAGCAAATGAACAAAAGCAGGCGGGGGCAGGGGGTGGGGGGGAGAAGTACATGATTTTGTAGAAAAGATAAATGTAAAAAATATGCTGATGCAAAAAGCAGTTGATGTATATTACTAACTTTTTATTTACAGAATTTGTAAAACAGCAAAATGTGTACATATTATTATAATTCACATATATCTGCTATATGCATAGTACATACATAATGTAAGATTTATTACTATTATTAACCTGTAACGTTAAATGAATGTTAATTATGTGCTAGGCACAATGTTAGTCGATTACTGAACATGCTCATTTGATCCTTTCTATGTCGCTCAGTCGTATGTGACTATATAATTCTTTCCTATATATGTGACCATAAATATTGTGTTTTTAAGGATGAGAATAGCCTTGAGTGCTTGGTCGCTCAGTCGTGTTCAACTCCTGGTGACCCCACGGACTGTGGCCCGCCAGGCTCCTCTGTCCCTGGGATTCTCCAGGCAAGAAGACTGCAGTGGGCTGCCATGGCCACCTCCAGGGGATCTGCCCAACCCAGGGGTGGAAGCCAGGTCTCCGGCATTGCAGGCAGATTCTTTACCATCTGAGCCACCAGGGAAGAACAGCCTTAACAAGATTAAAAAAATCTGCATACACCTAGAGGCAAACTGTGAGCCCCACAAAGACAGTTATCTCATTTGACCCTGTATCACCAACGGCTAAAGTGAAGAACAGCAGCTAACAAGTGCTGAAAAAACAACAGTTAAAAGGATCTACAAGCAAGGAGATGCGAAGGGAAAACTGAGACTGTCTTCCTCCCAGGTCGGAAAACCACACTGGGCATAAAACTCATGGGAAGACATGCTCCAGGCCCTCAAATAAACCACCGTTCAATCAGGAAGACAAAGCCCCTCAGCAGGTGCGATGGTGATTATGACAACACATGCCCCAGGGGACAAGAGGATACACTGGAAAAGCAGCCAAATTCATTTCAAATGTTGAGGAAATCTCCCCAGAAGAGGTGGACCTTGGGCGCGTTTTGAAAAGATAGGAGACACAGACAAAGGCTGTGGTCCACAGTCTAAGGCTTTGACGAGGTCAAGTGGTTAAGAGCGTAAAAGGATGTCAATTTGACCTGGCACTGCAACTTTCATGTAGAGTCTGGGGAGAGTGTTGGCGGGAGAGCCAGATCATAGTACATTATATAGAGAATGTCATGGGAGAAAGTCTGGTTGTATAAAGGACAAAATAATGATGGAGGCCAGTGTCAAAACTTGGTGTGTGTTTAAAGACAAAGACATGAGCATATCTGAATTCTTAAGGGCCAGGAGAGAGAAGCAGCGTGGTGATTTAGACTACTATATATAAAACAGATAACCAATAAGGACCTAGTGGGAACTCTACTCAGGAAACTACATTCAATATTCTGTAATAACATGTTGGGGAATAGAATGTTTTATATATACATACATATGTATATGTATTTATGAATAACTGAATCAGTGTGCTGTACCCCTAAAGTAACACAGTACTGTAAAACAACTCTACGTCATTTAAGAAACACTTTTTGCTAAAAAAAGAAAAAAGGAAGTCTGTTGACTCAGGAGAAAAAGGAAGGAAGGTTCATAGGGAACATACCGTTCTCCCAGGAAGTAGGAGGCTGAAGAAAACAGAGACAAAACTAGCAAATTGGGCTTGATGATGAAAACGTCCTGTGGCTTTAAGAGAAATATCCATACAGTAGTAGGGTGGGCGGATGGGTGGGTGTGTGTGTGTACAAAGACAAATTTCACAAGGGAGTACAACAGCTGAAATTCAGTAATGGCTTATGGAGGCAGGGCTGTGCATGGAAAAGGCTGTGGACTGTGAGGCTGGGTGAGAAGGGTTTCTCTGTTTTCTAGTTCTGTTAGCTTAATCCGTCACTTGATTTCAGCCTCAGTGTTCCTGGCTGTTTATGGGGCTGACAAAGTCCACTTGAAGTCTTTCGCTTAATAACATGTCCCAAAGCACAGAAACTGGTTCACAAAAAATACTAAATGTTAGCTTAATGTTATCTAAATCTAAAACAATACACTGTCGCTTGGGGGGGGTGGGGGGAAATGGTTTAAAATCAAAGTTAAAAAAAAAAAAAGACATTTCCCTTTGGCTGAAGCCAACCAGAAAACTAAGAGAAAGAAGCAGGTTAGGCAATCAGTGGTCAGAGGTGAGCCCCTTGGAGCAGACAGCAGGATGGAGGGGGGAAGCTGAAGAGCAGATGGGGAAAAACGAAGCAGAGAACAGCGATGCAGAATACATATATCGGCACACTGGCAGAAAACAACATTTGATTCAGTAATGATGTTGTTCAGTCACTCAGCCGTGTCCGACTCTTTGCAACCCCAAGGACTGCAGCACACCAGGCTTCCCTGTCCTTCACCATCTCCTTGATGTAAAAAGTGTTTAATAACCCTTGGAGGACTTTTTACTATAAATCTAAGTTCATCAAATTTGAGAGAATAAAATTCAGGGCCCCCACTTTTAAATTTATTTTGGGTCTTCTCATAATTATTCGACATTTTAATAAACAGAAATGTCACCATCACGTCTTGAAAATGAACGTTTAGTTCCCTGTATTATTCCACGTACACACGTATGTACAGGCTTCCCTGGTGGCTCAGTAGTAAAGAACCCACCTGCAACGCAAGAGACACGGGAGATGCAGGTTCAATCCCTGGGTCAAGAAAATCCCCTGCAGGAGGAAATGGCAACCCACTCCAGCATTCTTGCTGTGAATCCCACAGACAGAGGAGCGTGGCGGGCTACAGTCCTGGGGTCACAAAGAATCACTGAGCACACACACAGACAGACATGTTCATACGAGGAAAACAGGGATTCAACCTGAACTCACCAGACCGTTACCAGAATGGTACCAGGCAGAGCTCTAACAACATTGTGGGGTCGGGGGAAATGGTTAGGTACAAAACAAGAGATTATAAGAATCAATTACATTAGCAACAACCTCAGATTTTCAGCAAGAGCTTCAATTTTGAAAAATTAAGACGTGTTCTAACGCTGAAAAACCACTACTCCAACTGTCTCAATTACCTTAGCTTTATCTTTCAAATCAGGGGATTTGATATCATCCCTGAGGTACTTTAGCAAACTGGAGAAAGGTAAAAACAATTATTAAGTCAGAGCCGGAAAAAAAAAAAAACCACCTTATAAATGTATAATACAAAGTACTGACCAGCCCTAAGGCGCACGGTGCCACTGCATACAGTTTCCATTTATCTGCTGAACTGAGACACTCTGGGGCTTTGGTATTCTTCCTGGACTTTTCTGGCTCAGAACACATGCATATCTCCTCTACAGTTAAGCAGCAGCAATCCCCCTGATGACATAAATAAAGAACCTGAGAAGATCCAGGTAGGTGTCATTTCCCAGCTACAAAAGCGAGGTGTTTAAAATATGCTACAGGAAATATAAGGCATGCACTGCAGTGACTAAATAATTCTGAAGAGCAAGAAATTAAAGGCTTCATATTCTCCTTCTCTACTTCACCAGGGGATCAAACAGTCCCTTTAGTGCTCCTAAGAATCTTCTAATCCCTCCATCTTCCCCTCTCCTAAAGAGCCTTCCCAACACACACACACACACACACACACACTTTCCTACAGATTCTCTAGCCAATGTAAGTAAGGGCGCTGCTATCCTAGGAATGTCTCCAGGGTTCACCAGACCCTGTCAAACTCCGACCTTCAGAAAACCAAATCATTATTCCTATCTAATCAGCCCAGTGTGGATAAAGTGCTGTAACATAAAGCCTGTCTATACAAGCACTGAGTCACTTAAATAAAAAGCAATATGTTTCACTTCTTCAGCTATATAAATATAGACTTGTATATATAAAAACAAGCATCATCCCACATCCACATATATATGGCATGGGCATGTGAGAAGGATCGATGATGTTTATAAATGTCTATATGTATTTATATAGAGATATACATAGGCTCCCAAGCAAAATGTTCCTTGTTTTTAAATTCTCTGATTTTGGTTGGTAACAGTTATTTCTTGTTAACCACATAGTAAATATGAGACTATCACATTCTGTAAACCATGCAAGGCTGATTGAGTTACATTTTCCCCCCCACTGCAAATCATATTCTGTGAATTTATAAAGGGAGACACAAGTTTTGAACAGAGACACACTGCTTTAGTTATAAGTAAAGAATTGGTTAAAGAAAATCTGATCATACAGAAAAAACAACAGGGAGGTTCCCTGGTGGCTGAGTGGTAAAGAATCGGCCCGCCAATGCAGGAGACACAGGTTCCATCTCTGGGTCAGGAAGATCCCCTGGAGAAGGAAAGGACAACCCACCCTGGCCTGGAAAGTCCCAAGGACGGAGGAGCCTGGAGGGCTGCAGTCCCCTGTGTCACGGAAGAATCGGACACAACTTAGCGACTAAACAACAACAACTGTTAAGGAGAGTAACAGAAGCAAGCCTGCCATTTATTGGATCCAAAACCTAACCTAATTTTTGGAGATTGCTCTGAGTTGTATTCCTATTACTAATTAACCAAAAAATTCACGTAAGAAAGATTCCACTCTGAATCACTGTGCTCCTTAAGCCACTAGAGAGTGGTGACATTTCTTCATTCAGTCTATTCTTCATAATCCAGAGTCTAACTATCCAGCTTGGGAAATATCTAGGCTTGGTATCCTTTTCTTTGCTCACGTTTCTTCTTTGGCTTCTGCACTATGTCACTGCGACAAGGCAGAGAGGGTCCGAAAAAATGGTGACATTTCTATCAATCAGCCTTGCTCTGTACTAGGAATTCTGGAAGCAAGTTTCTTTGGAGAAATTGAAACAGCTGGTTAACAATTTTCCCCATGAAACAAAAATAAATGGAATGATCATTTCCTAACAATAGGGTATAACGTCATGCAGAAATTATGACAAATCAGATTCAAGCAGGAATATTTTTAGTATGGAAATAACTTTCTTGAAACAGTTACAGTAATAAAGAAATAATGAACTTAACTCATTACCTTAAAAGCATGTTATGTAAATGTTATCTCTCAGCTTCTAGTAAAGAATAACACTTTGATTTACATTTCGTGCACTGCAATGACCTTAAATATAGCTGCCAATAAGCCTCTTTACTGCTTTGCCCGACATCAAGAGCAAACAGCACATGTTAAGTCAAATTTCGTAACATAATACGTCCTTTTCTCCCACGTGTCTTCTTCTCCAAGAAAATCACAGCAGAACTGTACGCTTGCTCTCATCTCCACTTTATCTGTCCAGCCTCCCCGCTGAAAGTTCAGTGACGAAGGCCATGTGACTTTTGCTAAGCCATCCACCATTGCCCCCATAGATATAGGTTATTTGAATAACTCTCTTGCCCTTTACTGCCATACAATAAAGTGTGACATTCATAGCACTTATGAGACACAAAAAGGTTTATGACAATAAACATGGAGACAGAAATTTTTTTTTTAAAAGGTTATGAAGCATCAGGAGATTGTCATCTTCCAAAGTCGTCTTTTTATAGGAAGTTTCTAGAAGGCTAACTAGTGGATGACTGCTACCTTCCTGAACCAGAGAAGCTGAGCAACTTAACCAACACTTATCTGCAGTTCTCTGGTGTAGACTGAAGAGGCACACAAGAACAGTCAAGTGAACACTGCACACCCCAGGGCTGACAGCAAAGGGGAGAAAGAGGTCGGGTTTTAGAGCCTAGACGTGCAGAGGACAGGCCAAGAGGAGAGGGTATCAACAGGCTGACTTCAGGACGGCAGGAAGACACCTACACCCGGACACAGCAGTCAAGTCAGAGTGATGACGCCGAGAACAGGAAGGACTAAAGCCCTCCATGCTCTACTACCGCGCCTGTCTTCCTGCAGCGCCTCTCACTGGCAGAAGCTGATGTGAACACACAGCTGGAGAAGAACCAACGCCTCCCCTAACCGTCCAGTGGTTAAGACTTCTCCCTCCAAGGCAGGCTGTGCAGGTTCCATCCCTGCTCAGGAAACTAAGATACTACATGTCTCCTGGCCAAAAAAAATCAAAAGATAAAACAGAAGCAATATTGTAACAAAATCAATAAAGACTTTAAAAATGATCCAAACATTAAAAAAAAAAAAAAGAAGAATCAACATCGTTTGCCCCAGCATCACAAGAATTATAGAAGGGTAGCTAGGTTTGGAGTTTGCTAAAGTCCAATTGATGTTTTTTTTAAAAAGTGTCATGAGAGGGAAAAAAAAAAAAATCTACAGATTAAAATATAAGTAGATAAGCTCTCACGATTCACAGCAAAATCAGACTTTGAAAATCATTTCATTCTACAAAAGCTATAAGTAAATTTTAGAAAATATTGCCTTGGACAGTTATATAAAATAGAGTAGCTATTAGGTATAGACTAGATGGTAAGACAAAGGATTCAGGAAGATATGTATTAGTAAAAGTAGATAAGAAACACCATAAGAAAAGTAAAGAGGTGCTGATAAAATTAATATCTGCACAGAATGGTATAAAATATGTCAGAATGTAGATGACAAATTTGAAAAGTTCTCTTAGAAAGAAAAAGAATGAAGTGATCATAATATTGAAAGAGGGAGTAATGAAGATCAAAGATGGAAATATAATAAACACACAGCCATCATGAATCATTAAGCATGAAAGATGACAAACATCAATTTGGTGGAAGAATTTAACATCTTTCCAGGGCCACAAGGGACCCAGTTAAGTAAAAACAAAATTTAAATTAAAACACACTACAGAAAATGTCTCATTTTGAAATATGCATTGAAAAATTCACAAAATCATCATTTATTAAGACACAAAAGGAATGTAGTAAATTTTAAGGGGCAGAAATTATATCTTTCCTGATCAAACTGAAATAAACCCAGAAATCAGTTATGAGCATTTTAAGGAGGAAAGACGATAATCTCACAGAAATGTAAATGGTACTCAAACTAGCTCTTGTATTAAAATGGAAGCAAAAATAATAACTATTCAGAGATTAACAACAAGAATATTATATATCAACAAAACATATGGGATGCAGTCAAATTTCTAGTCTGACACAGATTTACAATCTAGGGGAAAAGTGGCCCAAGAAAATAAAAAAAATAATAAAGTTCAAAAATATATTAATTAATTAAAAAACAGAAAAGCTAAATAAATTGAAGAAACAATAAAATACACATACCTCTGACAGAAATCATCAATTATGAAACTCACAAAAATAAAAATATGAAAATAAGATTATATAACAATAAGCAAAACTTTAATCTATAGTTGCATACACATTTAAAATTGTGACTTTGTGTGTGTACATAAAGAATACGAGGCAATACAATCCAGGGTTATAATGGTTAACTATTAAAAGAAAATATTTGTCACCTTTTTATTTGTCAGTATTTGGAAACTATTCTACAGTGTACATGTATCTCCTTTTAAAAACATGTTTTCATTTTTGAAAAACAGCCTCAGGTGAGAGAGTTCTTCTGTGATATTCAGGCCAAAGAAAATTTTGGTTCACTTAAATTTCAAATGACAAATAACAGTCAATATTTCAACTTTTGTAGGACCATAGCTACGGTCAATTATTTGCATGAAGCTTCTGAAAACACACATAAAATAGTCTACTGAAAACTGAAAATGCAACACTGAAATGAATCTTTATAATATTCACTTTAATAATTTTAATGATTACATAGAAAAGATAAGGCATGTTATTCTCCTGTCTCTTCATATTGAAAAGATGTAAGTGAAGTTCCAGGGTATTGGATTGAGTGTATTAAAAAAAATACATTAATCCACTTGGTAAAATATGGAGAACTGGCATCTTTTCTACTGGATCATGTCCTATTGGTCAAAAGCACTTTTCTGCAAGAATCACAGATATATTGCTACTATTTGGTATTTATCAATAACTACCTGGAGCAATAATAAAATCAAATCTTATATTTGTGCTGTGGAATAGTCTTCAAGATGCTTTCACGTACTTTATCCTAAAGTCGAGTTTTCTGAAACAAAAACAACTGTAAGTTAAATTGGGCAAAAGCAGAATAACATTTTCTTCCACCATTTTGCTTGCAATTGTCTAGCATGTGAAATAAGAGGTTCTGCTAATTACTTGTAGATTTTCCTCAAATGAGCTTTTCGTGGTCAAGAAGACATATTATCGATTAGAAGAAATCCGATCAATCCGTAGAAAATGGAAAGGCAGCCCCCTTTACCATTCCAAAATAAAAGCCCACTGATGAAGGGCCATCATGGAAACGGTGCTAACCACCCCTGAGGGTGGATCTGGCTCTCAGCTGGATTTCATAGACCCCAAGCACTACCATGCTGGTCATTTGGCAACTATTCGGCCAGAGAATAATTTCCCATCTGCTGTGCTGCTCAGAGGACCCCATTCAAGGACCGGGCTCTAAAAGTTTAAGAATAAAAAGTAACCAAAGAACTGTGAACAATGGTCAATTATCTAATTAACATTTCAAAAGACAGTGATAAAAAGGAATAATTCTCCGAGGCCCACAACTCAAATGAACAGCTGTGTGTGACAAGATCAGTTAATTAAGGCTTCAGAACTTTCTCAGCCCACCTCCTTTCACCTTTCCCTGTCCCTTCTTTCTCCTCGTTTGCCCAGGTCTCCCGGCTCCTCTCCCTTCCTACTTTTAAGTCTGTGTCTGTCTTTACCTTTCTTCTAGATGCCTCGCCATGTTGCTCCCCGACCCTTCTTACTCCCGCTCTCCTTACTTTTCCATAAATCCAGCTTTCAAAACAATTGTGTCAGATTTAGGTAGGTTTAAATATCTCCTGTGTTTTCTGAATAAAGCTTTCCGTGTTCTTTTAACAACTCCAAACCAAGTGATCTTACATTTTCAATCTCTGCTTAAAAAAAAAAAAAGCAAAATCACTTAATTAAAAGACATTGCCTTTTACTTCCATGTAACCTCTGATTGATTTTTTCTGAGGGTCAATGACCCTCTATAAAGAAAAATATCCCTCTACCCACACTGGAGAAATACCACATTCTAAATTAAAGACCAAGTAGGTGAAACTCCTAATTCTTCAATTTTACTTTGCTTTTTAATAACAGGGAAAAGTAAATTTGAGGGCCTAATTTATGGCAGAAATCTGAAATGCATTAACTCACTTAATCTCCAATACAACCCTGCAAAATACATATAATTAACCCCATTTTATAGATGAGAAAATTAGGCATGGTGAAGTTAAATAACTTCATTAAATCGTGAAGAATTGAGTTTCAAACCAGCTGTCTTTGGCACCAGAGGCCAACGAGGCCCCTACCCTCAGATACCTCCCTATTAAAATACGTGATCAAAAAGGCTAAACTCTGTTAGGTTAACAATGAGCCAGGCCACTGGCCCAGAGCTTGTACATGCAGTAAACAGTCCTCATTTACACAGAGAGGGAATCACTCTGTTCACTCCTGCTTCACCCCAGGTGTGGAACCAGCAGTCTGCGTGAGCTGTTCTCTAGAAGAGGTTTCACGGAAGAAGAACAAAGAAAGAAAAGAGACCAGAGGACCTGGGCGGATGGTCACTAGCACCGATGAGTGCAAACTCGAGTCCCTGAAGGCACAGCAAAGCCACCGCAAGACTCTTAACTCAAAGGTCCCTGTTACAGGCTGTTTTCTAGACTTCAGCATGAACATCACGTAGCCTTCGTAACATCACGACAGACACCTGTCAACCAGTTACCGCATGTGTGTCCTCAGTAGCCTGGCCCTATCTTCCTATCTTCTGAGTTCCAGTGGACTCAACAATGTGTACACAGAACCACAAAGAGGAAAGAAACATGCCTCACTTCAGGAAACACAAACAAAAACTTCACCATCTAGCACACATCACACCTGTCTGGCTGGCTGGGCGTAAAGGCTGCTCTGCCGTCTCTGGCTGGGAGCTCATTTCTCCAACACAGTGCAGGGCAGGATCAGCCTTGAATAATCCTTTGTCTATGGAAGACTCAAGGGACTGTTCTATTCTATAGAGGGTCTAGGGGGTCTTTCGATCTGGGAGTTAAGGATTGACACATATACACTGCTCTGTTGAAAATAAATAACCAGCAAGGACCTACTGTATAGCACAGGGACCACTGCTCAATAGTCTGTAATAACCTAAATGGGGAAAGAATTTGAAAAAAATAGATACATGTATGTATAACTGAATCACTTTCCTATACACCTGAAACTAACACAATGCTGTTAATCAACTAAAATATAAAATTAAAAATCTCTGAAGCAAGCCTGGGAAAGGGCCTTGCAAACCTCTGAGCCTTTTTCACTGCTCTGAGCTGCTCCAAGGCTTTCAGAATAATTGTGAACAAAAGTCCAAGTCTGGGGCCAGACCTAAGCCTCATTTGGATGCTGCCAATTCTTCCCTGGCATGTGACCCAGCAAACGGCCCCTGAATCTTCTCAAGACTCTGAGAAACTCTATGGACTCTCTCCTCCAAATATACAGATGGATATACAAATTTAGGGACCCCCCCTTCCCTTCATGAACCCCCAGAGCAGAAACCCTGCTCCAGACTCAATCCACCAATGTTGCTAGAACCAAACCCTCCCAGAGTCTCAACAGATCTATTTCTCAGTCCAGAAGCCAAGGCAACCTAGAACCCTGCAGACGTGTTTTCCCATAAATAACATGATGGAGAAAAGAGGGGGGGGGAAGGGGAAAGGAGATGAGCTTGGCAAGTGCCCATCTTGGCCTCCGAGACTACAGGGTTGCAGCCCAGTGAGACCACAGAGGATGCCTCCCTCCATCTCAACCTCTTAAGGTGGTAATGACCCCATAATCAACACCACCTTCAGAAGCACGTCTATAAAACTGCAAGGAGAGATTCACCACCATCCTGGTGGGTCACACAGGGGCTCCTCTAAATCAGATGAGCAGAGACAAGACGAACTCTAGCAGCCAAAGAGTCTGTTATGTACCTCCGTCCTGTGATAAAGTCAAAACGTGACTGATTTTCATCCAGAAAAAAAATCAGTCTTGTTCATATGAACAGAAATGCATGACTCGAGAGAGTGGGAAATACTGAGGCAGCAGATATCAGGTTCATATTTCTGGTTTCTTCTGAGCCTTAAACATCATCAAAGGTTGGAATCCATCATCCGAGAGAGTTCGGGGGCAAATTCAACCAGATGATACTCCAAACACAGAGTGAATGCATATAGGAGGGTTTTTTTTTTTTCTCTAAATATCCAGGGTACCAGCAAATAAAAAGCACAATGCCATGACATCATAAAACACTTAGGAAATGCAGAATGAGTGAATGAAATACAGAAGTTACTGCACAAGATGTGCTTTTGGGCAGCAGAGGTAAATCCAACCTGAAAATCCTTGAATTTTTTACAAGAACCTCCCTCAAGATTTCCCACTGCCAAGATAAAATTGGCAAGCAAGCAAACAAAACACCAGAAATGAGGGCTAAAAAAAAAATGTATTTTTTATTATAAAAATGTTAAGTATAGATACACCTCGGTGTAAACCAACAGCCCTGAGCCTGAACTTAATTAGTTCAGCTCCTGCAGACCAGAGCCAATTTAGAAGAAAACATCACGAAGTAAGAGCTAAGGTATTTGTTCCTGTTGGAAGGTAACCTTGAAACTATATTGCTGGATCTTTAGAAATTTGTTTCAAAAAACCCAAAACAGTATGACCATATGATTCCAAATAGCAGGGGTAAGAGGGTTAGAGGTGAAAAATCTGTCACTGAAGACTGCACCTTCCCTGACCACACAACTCCAAGAGCAAAGAAATATTTCCTCTGTGATTGGTAAAATGTGTGATAATCTGTACACACTTGAAGAATAAATGCTTGGGGAAATGGTTATTAATAAGATTTTAGATATCTAATGTTTGGCAAGTAATTTGGTACAGGTAAGAAAAACAGTATCACTTTTTTAAAGGAGAAGAAATTTAAAACTTTATTCTCAAATTACTTCCACAAAGTTAGAACCATCACTACAATCCAATCCGCTCAGATCTAGTTCTTAGCTTAGAAGCACTGTACAAAGTCAATAAATCTGGAAATAAGCTGCAATTAGAACTTTGTTCATAACCAGCAACTGTTCTTAAATGATTGGTGATTTTTAATCTTCCTAAGTCTGAGAAGTACAAGAACATTTTTTTTCCTAAATTGGGATATAACTGACATGCAATATTATATTAGTTTCAGGTGTACAACATAATGATTCAATATGTGTATATATTGCAAAATGATCACCACAATAAGTCTAGTTAACATCTCACATAGCTACCATTTTTTTCTCTTGTGATGAGAATTTTTAAGCTGCCTTTCAAATATACAATACAGTATTATTAACTATATGTTACATGCCCAGCATTATCTATTTATTAACTGAAAGTCTGTACCTTTGGACCACTTTCAACTTCACACTGGCCAAGATATAAAAGCAAAATTAAATATAAGCCACAAATGTGGATCTGCGCACATCCAATGATCAGAAGCCACAGAAATTTAACAACATAAACTATTTAACAAAACTGGGCTGAAGCACTAGTGTCATTAAAGGAATACTGACTAAATTTCTCCAAAAATTCACATTTCCTCATTACTGATTGACTTTAAATTCCAAAAAGAACCTGAAACAGCAATAGGTTTCGTTGGTTGCGGTTTTCAGTATCTTAACTTTATGATTTTTTTTTTTAGTTCCAATGCTCTTGTTGCAGTTAAAACCTCTTCCTTGAATATAAACAAAGAAAACTCTTCAGAAAGTAAGAGGCATTTGAAATCAAATGTCTAATTCTTTAGAGGATTTCAATTTTGTTACTGGTAAAATATTTAGCTCCCCAAGGACACTAGGAGAACTAGGAGTTTTGATTTTTTGCAATATCTCAGGACGAAACAGTTCCATCTTTCATTTTTTGCCATGACATTTCACCCTTCCTGAAATATAGTGTGAATCACTCTAATCTCTGACTTCTTTAGAGAGGAGAGAGAGGGCGGGAGAAGAGCGAATAAATGAGGCCCCGGCCATGGCGTAACTTATTAGTCCTCGCTAGTTACACCACATAATCAAGTTAGTTATACTTCAGATTTCTTCTTTAAATAAAGGTAATAATACAGATAGCCTTTACTGTTTTTTTTAGATCGATTTTCAAGGCAATCTTACCTAGATTTACTTCCTGCTGAGCTAAATCTCTGCAGGGACTCTGTGAGTAAAATTATCACTGACACCAGGAACGAAAAACACTAACAACTTTGCAATGGTTACAGTAACACATTTCTAAAGGCAAGCAAATTGCCAACATTTACTCTTGAACAGAGAGGAAGGACAGGCTGTCACTAGCGCAGGACGTGGGCCATGTTAAACGTCTAGAGCATGGGACAGCCCTCAGCGGTGCCACTTCTGCAGATTATTCTGCGACACTCCTTTTGTGGCACACATTCTAGAACTCAGACTCGCAAAAGAACATATCCAGAGAGCTTCAGGTTGCCAAGCACCGAGGGCAGGGAGACTGCTGTTTCTGACATATTACGTTAATTTCCGAGGAACAAAAGGTTCAAACGTGACTAACTCCAAGAATAGCAACCGCTAAGCAGCACAGAAAGCTAGAGTAACTGGTTAGGGCAAAATGGCCTTGTGAGGAAGGAGCCAAGACTTTTTCATGAAGATATTAAATAACTTCGCACGTCGCTCTATACGGACATTGACTGGAAATTGTGGAGAAATATACAAGGAAGACTAGCCTTGGAAAAATGAGGAACAAAACAGGTGATGGGAAGGAGGCAGTCTATTCTGAATCACAACTATGCTGTTCATCGTGGCTCCAAGCCCTTCAGGTTTATTTGCACACTCGTTTTAGAAAGAGTGGGGGCTGGGGATCCAAAACGGATGAAAGAGTTATTTATGAACAGACGGGACACCAGGATGGGGTGGCAAGAAAGCTATGGAGGAGTGTCTGGACTTGTGGATAAAGGAAGAAGCAGACATATGGGGAAATCTATATAGAAGAAACAGAGAGAGTGAAGAAGAGGCTAAAACAGGCAGATGGCAGGACTGTAAACGAAGAGCGTTATGCGAGGGCTCTAAAGAAAGGGAGATGGCCCTGGCGGGGGGTGGGGAGTGGCTAAGGGGAAAAGAAGGTCAGGAGGTGGCTGCTTGGAAAGTTTTTTAAAAGTTGCAGAAATTAGATATGGATAAAAATATGTTTATGATATATTTACAAGCCAAGAGGGAACAAACATGAAACGAAAAAGATAGCCACTTTAAAAAAAAAAAAAAACACACATGAAAATCAGAGTGCAGAACCAGCAAACATTTTTGGACAGAAGCCTGGAGATACTATAACTAATAGAAACTAAAAATGTAGGGAAGGGTCCTCTTGAAACAGACATTCCATGAAACTACCACTAGAAGGCAAATGATACCCTCATGTAAACCTTTTTGACTGCGTTTTTTCTGGGTGGGTATTTTCTGGGGGGGTACCAGGGCATCTTTATACGTCTCTTCTAACTCTCATCAAACTGGATAATAAGTATTTGCTTCCAACCCTGAGGGCAGCGGCTGTGTCTTATTGATCTTTTCATTCCCACTACTTGGCACTATGGTTGGCATGGTGAACAGATTCAATAAATAGACAATGGAAGGAGGAGAACAATCAAAAGTTACTCTATGAGTCCCCAAAAGGTAGCAAACAGAATTAAGCTCTCAAAATCATGGAAGGACTTTTAGATATATACAGTTAGAAACACAAATATGCACACATCCATCCATATACATATGTATATGTGTATATATTATGCGTGAACGTATTAGGTCATTTTTCTACTAAGTGGCCACCACCATTTTGTGGGTAGTAACACATCAGAAATAACAGTCGTCAATGCTTTGTAACCAATAACCAACAAAGTAATAAATGGTGTCCGTGCTCTCCTACCCATCACGGGAATTTCAACTCTAGTCCTCGCTGAATGACTAAGGACATCAATAAAGTCTAGAAAAACTATAAATTGTTCTTGGGTGTGTTCCATTTTCCACATTCATATTAGTTCATCCGTATTTAAGAAAAAATGCTCTTGAAACAACTAATATAAACACTTTGTACAGTCGGATAAATGTCAGCCAGGATCAATCAACACTATATTCAAATACAGTAAAAATAATATAGCATAGCAATTTAGAAAAAAAATTTTTTTCTACTCCCTGATGAAACAGAAAACCAACTGTCATAAGACTTGCTTAGGATAAAAACACATCAAATTTTTGTTTCATTAAAGTTAGAGTCTGCCCCCAATAAATGACTCTGGATCTACTCCATTAATAAATTCAAAGAAATTCAAACACATAAGAAAGTAATTAGGAGTACACACAGGGAAGTAGGTCATTTTTAGTCACATAAGGTCTACATGCTTTAGCCCTCCAGTATTATTTTCCAAAAGGAATCACCTAGCTTGTACTTTATGAAGTTAATCCCTCGATAAACAATTGTCAATTCTAATGACGTGGTTAAAGGTGGATTAGGAGCTAATAACCATCGCCTTGCCTTTGCAACCTAACCATCAAACTTCAGGTGCCATCTGATAAGCACACCAATTTCTAAGAGGCTGTTTGGGGGTCCCTGAGCTGCTCTCCCAAATTAAAGGGTGGGACGCAGGAAGCTTATTTCTTTTGGAAGCTGGTGACCAAGGCAGGCTGAAGACAAAGACAGAAAACCATAATGTAACCACTCTCTAATGAGAATTCCCTGGTGGCTCAGATGGTTAAAGACTGCCTGCAGGAGACCCAGGTTTGATCCCTGGGTCAAGAAGATCCCCTGAAGAAGGGAATAGCTACCTACTCCAGTATTCTTGCCTGGAGAATTCCATGGACGGAGGAGCCTGGCGGGCTACAGTCCTGGGGTCACAAAGAGTCAGACTCGACTCAGTAACTTTCACTTCTCACTTTAACCATCTCTGATAAGTGCTCCTGGACAAAATCATACGGTGAATGGTCCAATTTTCTCATAAGTTCAATTTACTTATTTAGAATATAAATGATAAAGGTATCCATGTCCAGGCTGGTCACCCCCACTGCAAGCTTGCAGAAGATGCGATGCCAGCTTCAGTGGATGGTCCCATGGAAGGCTCTTCCATTCTTAAGTCCTATGATTCCATTTACATACTCTGAGTTCTACTCAGAAAAGGCAATCTGACTCCTCGGAAGAGTCCATAGAAATGCCAGGATCATCCTGAATTTTGTCACACATCTAGCAATGAGAGCCCTGAATTCTAATTTAGGTTACATTCACAATAACCACCAGTGGGTATATCTCTAACATTCACATGGCTCCAATTTCCCATCTGAAAAATGGAGACACCATAACTGCTTTCTAAGGGGGATGCAGATAAAGATAAAACTCAGGTGAATTATGGAAAGTCACAAACACCATACAGTTACATGAATGTTGTCTTCTCTGTCCCACCCCACCCTCTTTTCTACAAAGAGGCACCACTGAACAAGATGCAATGAAAAAACAAAACACCAGCAGGATAACAGGTCTACCTTTAATATACTTTATTTTCAAAAATAAAACAAGAAACACCCTTGATTAAAGTCTGCCCATCAACAGCCTAAAAAAAAAAAAAAAAAGCTGCACACAAAGCCAGCCTCCCCAGGAAGTGTCTGCTGCAGGGCAGTGACCCCTCCATCATTATTAAACACAGGCACAGGTAAAGCACTCTGGCTTCTATCAAAGGCAACATCAAAGAGCAAATATGCACCCTCACATGTTTAGAATTGCTATAAAACCTGAAAATGCAAGATCAATGCAGCAGGCCACGGGGACCCATAAAGCCCAGAGGAAACCGCGGAGGCCAGGGGTCTCCCTGGCTAATGCCGTCCTGGGAAGGTGCTCTCTCTGGGTCCACAGCTGGACCCCATTAGGGCCCTTCCAGCTGCTCTTAAGATCACCTAGCAGCCCCAACCCCCGAAAACTAAGTCTGAGTTGGAAATTCATAAGAAAGTTATCTTCAAAGATAAGCTTCCTAGACCTTCTCTGACCCTGATGGACTTTTTCACAAGGAAACATTTGTGAATTTCCACCTAATGATGCCTGGGTACCCTCCAACACACAAGAACGGTGCAAGCGTAACTTTTTTCAATGATGACCATTAACAAAATTCCTTCAGTGTCGGTAACTTTCTGATAGTCCACAGGAGGTCTAAGACTACCCTTTTCATCGCCCCGTTTCTCTCTTCTCCCTCAATGGTGGTGGTTTAGACGCTAAGTTGTGTCTGACTCGTGCGACCCTGTGGACTGTAGCCTGCCAGGCCCCTCTGTCCTTGGGATTCTCCAGGCAAGAATACGGGAATCGGTTACCATTTCCTTCTCTAGAGGATCTTCCTGACCCAGGGGTCAAATCCGGGTCTCCGGCATTGCAGGCAGATTCTTTATGGACTTAGCTATCACTTTTCAATGTCTCATCTTTGCTTCTTTGTTCCTCTGTGCTTTCTCTCAACAATATGTTTGCTGGGCATCTATGCTATGCCAGGCACAGAGGATGCAATAAAGGGTGGAAGGGCAAAGACAGACACACGAGAAAGAGATGCAGGAATAGGTAGGCACCAGGAAGAGTGAGGGCATCGTGGATGCTCTACTGAGGAGGGGACATAACTGCGGAAATGGCAGTGCATCTACAGAAGGGTTGGAAAGATCGGCAGAACACTCTAAGACTCCCCTCTTCTTGATTGGTCATTCCCCACTCTCCACCCTCCTCTCCAAAAGCTAAGACTTCGGTTTCTGACCACTAGACTGTCCACCCAGACTCTGACACAGCAGAGCAGGAGCTGGGACTTAAAATTTATTAGCTGCCTTCTTTCCTTCCCATAACCCTAGGGCCCTTCGTGCAAGCCAATCAGGACTCTTCTCCAAGGAAATGTAGATTTCAGTTTAAAAAGCCCTTTTGTGAAATCTATATATCATATCTCTAGCTTTTAGAACATCATGATATAAACCTTAAATACATATGACTGAATTTTTTAAAAAGGCAATATGAAAAGGCTACATAACTGTATGATTCCAATTATATGACCTTCTGGGAAAAATGAAACTATGGAGATAATAAAAAGAGCAGTGGTTGCTGGCAGGGAAGGGGGTGGGGAGGGCCTGCAGAACACAGAGGACTTTTAGGGCAGTGGAAACACTCTGGATGACATAATGACAATCCGTACATGTGTCCATACCCAGAGAATATACAACTCCAAGAGTGAAGCCTAATGTAATCTAGGGACTTTAGGTAATTATGGCATGTCAATGCAGGTTCATCCTCAGGAACAAATGCACCAGTCTGCCAAATGATGCTGATAATGGGGGACACTGGGCCACGGGTGGGTTCAGGGGGTGCATGGGAAGTTTCTGTACCTTCCCCTCAATTTTGCTGTAAACCTAAAACTATCCTAAAAAATTAAATCTTAAAAAAGAAAACGAGGCAATGTTATTTTATATTTCACTACCTTCCTGTGAGCATGTGAACATAACAACATGGGGGTGAATGAGTGAAAAAAAAGAGAAAAAACAATGACAACAACAATGAGCTCCTGCTCTAAGCCAGTCTAGTGTGTTTCCTCCGTTCTTACAAGGGATGTGCACAAGGAAGTCTTATCACCGTACAGATGGGAAAACTGAGGCTCTGCTTCCTTGCCAGAGCACCGCTCTCCATAAGGGACTTCTCCATAGCTAATACACGTTGATGGCACATCGTGGCCACATCTGCACTAAGACCGCCAATGACACCACAATTCTTGAGACACTGTTGCCGGCAATCCACTAGAAATCGTCTCAATAGATGGCATTACAGGGCTGGAGCTCCTGGTTTTTCTGTTTTTAATATTTATTTGTTTATTTGGCTGTGCTGGGTCTTAGTTGCAGCATGTGGGATCCAGTTCCCTGATCGGGGATGGGACCTGGCCCCCTGCACTGTGAACTTGGGAGTTTCAGCCACTGAACCACCATGGAAGTGCCCTGGAGCTCCCTCTTTTTCAATTTGAATGTGATCTCTACCAGAGTATTGAAATCATGAGTTCACAAACTCTAACAACGACTGCAGCACAAGAAGACGAGATCCTACCATAAATCTTCAAGGTGAGAAAACCTTGCGGCCTCAGTTCAGTTCAGTCGCTCAGTCGTGTCCGACTCTTTGCGACCTCATGGACTGCAGCACGCCAGGCCTCCCTGTCCATCACCAGCTCCCGGAGTTTATTCAAACCCACGTCCATTGAGTCAGTGATGCCATCCAACCATCTCATCCTCTGTCGTCCCCTTCTCCTCCCGCCTTCAATCTTTCCCAGCATCAGGGTCTTTTCCAGTGAGTCAGCTCTTCACATCAGGTGGCCAGAGTATTGGAGTTTCAGCTTCAGCATCAGTCCTTCCAATGAATATTCAGAACTAATTTGTGTAAGGATGGACTGGTTGGATCTCCTTGCCGTCCAAGGGACTCTCAAGAGTCTTCTCCAACACCACAGTTCAAAAGCTTGCAGTCTACAATGAACCTTAATTCTGCACTAAAATGGGAAAAGTCTACAGTCCATTCTTCTTCTATGATACAAGCAATGGAAAATATGTAAATAGAAATGCTCAAGACTGCTCTATTACAAACAAAAGTAGTACTCATCTTTTTTCTAATTATTGTAAGGAAGAAATTTCTAATACTACTACTAAGCCCTCAAAATGAATTTTCTTATTCTTTCATTGTTTGTGAACCCTACTAGATCAACCATGAAAAGTGGCAATAAAACATTTTTTTCAAAGGCAAAGACTAAAGCAAAGAGCAAATTCACTTCACTTTTGCTCAAGGCATACACTAATTGAAGCAGAAACAAAATGTGAAATAGAAGGAAAAGAATAACACTGTGTACAAAGTTATGCCTTGGTCCAATTAATAGAGAGTTAAACAAATTATCAACTGAAGGCATTCGAGGAGTTTCAATATTAAAAATCAGAAGGAAAATGGCTATTAAACATGCACTTGATCGTAATAATAGAATCTATAGTAATTTCAAGATAGTAGCATTCTACATCTGAAAATGGTCCAATGATCAATGAAAACCAGTAATTTCATTCATACAGTAAAGCTTTTTTTTTTTTTCAATGTTTCCACCTTCTCTATCTAAGACATTTTACATAAAACTGTACTTCGTACATTTCAATCTGACCCTGGAATAGCTCAAATGGTAAAGAATCCACCTACAACACAAGAGACCTAGGTTTGATTCCTGGGTTGGGAAGATCCCCTGGAAAAGGAAATGACAACCCATTCCAGTATTCTTGCCTGGGAAATGCCATGGACAGAGGATCCTGGTGGGCTACAGTCTGTGGGGTCACAAAGAGTTGGACATGACTGAGCGACAAACACTTTCAATGTAAAATGCTAAAACTCAAATTATTTTTAATTAATCAGATTTCAAGTAGTCTCTTGACCTCAGAATGAGAAAGACTTTATTATCAAATACATATAAGGAAGATCAATGGTAATATTTTGCTATGTTTCTCCTATATGATCTTCAAGGGCCTCAGAGAACATTTAAATGATTACTAAGTCCATTTTTTCTTCCTCCTGTGAAGCAGAGAAAAAACACAATGCTATTGAAAGTTCTAGAATTTCAACTCTTCCAATACTCAAAAAAAAAAAAGGTATCTGTATTTAACAGTAAGAATGTGGGAGACAAGGGAGGGGAAGCAACAGTTAAGTTCTTAAGACCTCTTTTCAGCTTCAGTCCCTAAACCATAGCTCTACTGAGACAGCTACAAAACAACAGAATTAGAGTGAAATAATCACAATAACCCAGTGCACCCTAAACATATGAAGACTTTCAAAAACAAGTGACTCTGCTAAAGCACAATCGCAGCCAATGCAGAGAATTACTCAGAGCTAACTGTCAGAAAAGATACATTTGCAGTTGTTGGAATGCTGCCCCACCATGTGAGACCTACAGCAGAATGCTACGGTATTTGCTCAGGTGCTCAGTCTCGTCTGACTCTTTGCAACCCCATGGACTGTAGCCCACCAGGCTCTTCTGCCCATGGAATTCTTCAGGCAAGAATACTGGCGTAGGGTGCCATTTTCTACTCCAGGGGATCTTCCTGATCCAGGGATCGAACCCGAGTCTCTTGCATCTCCTGCATTGGCAGGTGAGTTCTTTAACACTAGTGCTACCTGGGAAGCCCATGGCAGAAGGCTGCATTTGACTCATATTGTTGGAATTATCACAAGACAGATTTCCAAAGACTAAAGATATACGTAAGACATCAAGATTTAAAAACTTCTGGGGAGCCCACATTTTGAGTTTTACGACTGCTGGTACGACTCAATCAATTTGGATTAGGAGCACTCTTCCTTTTTATCTCCCATTCTGTTTTTGAAAGTACTTCTTTCAGTTTCTGAGTTAAAGCCTTAAAGAGAAAGCACAGTATTATGGTTATCAATTTTTGCAAAAGCTGAAAAAATCCTTTGAGCATTCTGGCCACTACCTTCCTTTCTCAACTGTTTCCTTCCTCTTTTGCCTCACTTTTTGAATTATGTGTTGTTAATAATAGAATATTCTCATGCCCATGAAACAGCAAAAAAAAAAAAAGTGTGTGTATGTATGTGTGTGTGTGTTAAAGAACAGGTCTTTGTATTTGCAGTGGTGGCCACAGATCTTGAGAACTGTTTAAAGTTTTCATAATTTAGAAGGTGCATTTGGAGGTGCTGGTGGGCATTTTGTCACTTGCAACACAGGTTATTGAACGTCCTTCCTTACCAGCACTCCCACTTCACCTCCCAGGCTGCTATGAGACTTAGCCAAGAGTGATAGATGTTTTAATTCAAGAGAATCCACTGCTCCTATAAGCACATGGCAAGTCACCCAAGTCAGCTGGTTATCGCGATGGTGGACCTTCACTTGCTAGTCCGGATTTCGACTGCATACATGTCTTTAGTTCAAATCAAGAGAAAAAAAGGGCAGAGGTGTCAGGAGCGATTTTGCTGCCCCTGGCTCTTTTGATTTGCATTGCTGGTAAACACGTATGCCGTCATTTGCCTCTGCTTTGCCTCACAGACGTCTACAATAAAATCAATATGAAGTGTATTCCTGAGGGTTATCCAGGCCAGCCACAATGATACTGAGCATAGTTCTACAAATATAATCCACTAGTCCCCCCAAATAAATCTTGATGATACTTCCAGACCTTCTCACTGGTTGAGGATATTTTCCCTATTCAGTAGGACTAGGATCCTTTCAAGGCTCTCTTTTTAAATAGATGGATATTTATCTTTGCCGTTTCAATATATGAAAATGCATCCTAACAAAAACGTCTCAGTATAACACCACAGTTGGTGCTTGAGCTCGGAGGCTATACAGTAGGAAAAGCTTGAAAGGATTTCTTTGATCTCTGGAAGGGATCCCAGATTAGGGTGACAAACTGTCCAGGTTTATCCAGGACTTTCAGTGTTGGTCATCCGAGGGCTATACCGCTGCCTTACCCTGAATACGAAACTCAAAGCAAAGCTATAGATCAATTATGACAACGTTGGGCATATTTTATGCAGGGATCCATCGACAAACAGCAGGTACAAGGACATCCCTGGTGGTCCAGTGAGTAAGCCTTCAAGATCCCAAAGCAGGGGGCTCGAGTTTGATCCCTGATCAGGAAACCAGATCCCACATGCCATAACTGAGTGTTCGCCTGCCCCAACTAAAGATCCCATGTGCCGCAAGGAAGATTGAAGACCTCATGTGCCGCAACTAAGACCCAGTGCAGCCAAATAAACAAACAAAAAAATAAATATTTTTTTTAAAACAGCAGATACAAAGATGAATGACAAAGCTGTTTCCTTTATCTCCTGTGGATGCTTAAGTCTTGTTCTAGAAAGGTAAAAGGAAGATCTCATAGGGTAAAGTGAAAGAATGAAGGCTCGGTTTTTCTGACAGACATCCTCTAGATTCAGGAGAACATTTTACACTATATTTAGACTAGCAAAGCAAAAACTGACATAACAACTGAGCTTAGAAATGAGAGGGGACTTCTAGTTTCAGTAATATGGTGGTCCAAGGTAATGTACTCCTTCAAAAATTAGAAAGATGTAAAAATCTTGGATAAAATACAATAATGAAAAAAGTTAAGTACATATTCAAACTCAAAGAAGTGAAATTCCCAGAAGAAAGCAACAGCCAGAGTAGAAAGCCCATAACTGGAAACATTAGCAGATCTATGGTCCTAAAGGACAAGGGCTGGAGAAAGTCCTCAGGAGTAGAGATCCTCAGACTCTCTCACAAAGCCAAGGGTCTGGAAAGACTACTGTCTTCAAGTCGTTGATTCAAGAAAGTGGCAAGGAAACATGATTCTGGCAAGGGCTCTGGTAGGCAAAGAAGAGTTCCCTATGAGGAACCAAATCCCTGAACACTTTCCACATGTACTTACAGAATCGAAATGTACATGGTTTGCATAGTTCGGGAACCCCCAAGCCATAAGTTAACATACAAGCTGACTCCAAACCAATGAAACGCGGGAAATTGGCAGAAGCTGACATAAAACCACTTAGAAAGAACTCTCCCAAAGCCCAGAGCACATGAGGCTTCCACAGAAAACAGACACCCCAGATGAGCTCACAATTGAAAAACAGAAACATACACAAAGTATTCAACTGCAGAAGCATCAGCAGAAACAAGATAAGCACCCCAAGATCTTGTTGGAGAGAACAATCTGAAAGAGACCCCTTGTGACTCAGCTGGTAAAGAATCCGCCTGCAACGCAATCAAACCCTGGGTTAGATCCCTGCATTGGGAAGATCCCCTGGAGAAAGGAAAGGCTACTCACTCCAATATTCTGGCTTGGAGAATTCCATGGACTATACCGTCCATGGGGTGGAAAAGAGTCGGACACAACTGAGCGACTTTCACTTTACAATGTTAACAGAGACATAAAAGGAGGGAAAGAAATCACAGTGAAAGGACACATTTGAAATGAAATCAAACAGAACATCAACAAATGAAAAACGCAGCCACTGAACTTAGGAACACAGCATTTGGGTTAAACAGCAGATTAGAAGCAATGAAAGCTAATTTAACTGAAAAACAGAAGAAATTATGCAGAAATCATTCACTCATTCAACAAATGCTTCTATTGTTCATTGTGCATCCATTCTAAGTGAGTCACTCTTGTAAACAATTGGTGTACGTTGTTGAACAAAACAAAGACTTTTGATCCTAATAGAGCTTACGTTCTAGTGGATGAAACAGAAAAGTGAAAAAAAGAGAAAATACAAAATAGATAAAAAAGAATATATATAAAGGAAAAAGTACCAAGAGGAGTTCCACAAAGGGAAGAGGAAGAATGGGAAAGAGGAAACATACAATATCAGTTGAGAAATTTCCAGAATGCTCAAAAGATACAGCATCAACACATTTGAAGAAGCAAAATAAACAAATTTAAAAATAGATGTAGACATATCACAGGAAATCTACAGAACCTCAAAACAAACAGAACATCTTAAAAACCAACAACAGAAATTTTCTTCACTAAATAATGATGCTATTTTGTTCAACATAAGAGTACATGTTTAATGTACTTAACGTCTGCCCAATACAATTTAACTCACAAACTTGATGACATTTACTATGACTGGTTACAAATATCTTTACTGTTTGCACATAAGTAAATGTGTTGAGAAATGTTAATTGATTGGGGTGGGGTATATATCTGATACCCTCCCTCAGTTTGCCTAATCGAGAGGCTAACCATATTCTGAGAAATTATGAAACTCATTTTTCCAACAAGTTAGTGAAAATCTCTGTGTATAAATTTACCATTCTTCACATGGGCAGGTAGCTATATAAATAAGTCAATGAATATATTCCTGCTCCACAAGCTTTAAGACTGAGACATATAAAAATATCACAACTGAAAAAGTAAAGGAAAGGGTACAACTTCAGTTTCACCAACATCTAGTTTATCAATAAATCACTGTGTTTGGTCTTTCAAATTTCTATGTACATAGGACGTCATTCATCCTTTCCACTTTAAAAACTCAGTCACTGATTATGCCTTTTAAAGACGATGTTCTATGTTCATTTTGTTCACAAAATTTTATTTAACAGAAAAGTAAAATAGAGCAAAACAAAGAATATATTTTCAGAGTAAGGCCCCCACCATTGCAGAGATCATTGGGTGTGCACATGTGTGTGAGTGTGTGTGTGTGTGTGTGTGTAAGAAATATATCTCTTTCCCATAGTAAATGCAATGCTGTGCTATGTGAAGACCACTGATTTCAAAATTGCTACTATGTAAATAACAACAGCAAGACAAAGATCTCTTATTGTCTTCTACAACTAAAGAGATAAATTCCTATTAAATGCTCTTTTCTTGACTTCATTATACACAGTATTATCTTTAATGTCATTTAACCTTTATATGATAGTCTACACTGAAAATTTCACAATTTTAGAAGAATTGCCTTTTATGCTATTTATATGTTATCCTAGTTCAGCTAATTCAATCAAAATCACTATAAATTATGAAAGCATAATCATTTTGATGTGATAAGCCTCACAAATATTTTAAAACACAGATAACACAGATAAGTATATATTATAGGATTAGAATTTCTTAATATGTATCAGAATTGAATAGTCTCAACAACATTAAATTCTTTTCTTAATAAAAATAATTTTAATGCTACCACATTAGATTTTGGCCCATTACTAAACCTGTCCTTTAAATGATTCTACATACATATTCTAAGCATATTTCTCAATCAAATCAGCTATAAAAGTACATTTTTTAGATTAACTGGTCATATAATTTACAAAAAAAATTAGCTATAAAAGATCAAGAAAGATAAGCTTATCTACAGGCACCTCTACTAAAAATCTACCAGTGTTTGTTCTCTTATTAAATAATGCAATTGTGGAATAATTTATCTGCTTATTGGATCAAGATGGATCATAACATGTTCATCCCTGATTATGGAGCCACATTCATCCTTTTTGCTATTATTTATCTCTTCAGCTGATTCGACATATCAGACAAAGAGAGAATATAACATTATTTAACATTATGAGAAGAACCATTAAGTAATAACACTCACACTTTTCCACCTATGCTTGACTAAAAAAGACTGAGACAACTATAATCTAGATTTATATTTACTTCCACAAGCCCAACAGAAAAGCCTGAATACACCTGAATGGATGTGTTGAAAGTAGAAGATTCTGTAAGATTTTCTGTTTGAACTTGAGGAAAGAATTAAGAAATCTAGTACTGGTACATCCCTATAAATGTGAATGAATGAAAATTAGGGTTAAAAATAGGAACACAGAAATAGAGGATTTTATATTATTCTT
This sequence comes from Cervus canadensis, assembly GCF_019320065.1. Classification (NCBI taxonomy): domain Eukaryota; kingdom Metazoa; phylum Chordata; class Mammalia; order Artiodactyla; family Cervidae; genus Cervus; species Cervus canadensis. Next base: position 10,352,834 of record NC_057408.1, read on the forward strand.
TAATATCAAAAGATATTTAGGGAAGAAATATCAAACACCTGTGAAAATGGTTGCAAAGAAGAGTTTATTTCTATGAGTTTCATATCAGTTCAGTTCAGTTCAGTCGCTCAGTCGTGTCTGACTCCCTGCGACCCCATGAATTGCAGCACGCCAGGCCTCCCTGTCCATCACCAACTCCCGGAGTTTACTCAAACTCATGCCCATCGAGTCGGTGATGCCATCCAGTCATCTCATCCTCTGTCGCCCCCTTCTCCTCCTGCCCCCAATCCCTCCCAGCATCAGGGTCTTTTCCAATGAGTCAATTCTTCACATCAGGTGGCCAAAGTATTGGAGTTTTCAGTTTCAGCATCAGTCCTTCCAATGAACACCCACGACTGATCCCCTTTAGGATGGATTGGTTGGATCTCCTTGCAGTCCAAGGGACTCTCAAGAGTCTTCTCCAACACCATAGGTCAAAAGCATCAATTTTTCAGCGCTCAACTTTCCTCACAGTCCAACTTTCACATCCATACATGACTACTGGAAAAACCATAGCCTGGACCAGACAGACCTTTGTTGGCAAAGTAATGTCTCTGTTTTTTAATTCATGAGTATAGTTCCCATAAATGCCTTCAATGGAAAGCTATGAATTAGAGTCAAATATCTACATGGAATCTTAAAAGTTAATTGGCTTGACTATTATTTAAAACATGTATCATTTTCATAATGGTAGGCAACTGCACTAATAGATTCTCTATATTTTATGTATTTGGAATGCATTCTGCTTCGTTTGCAGATTTAAAGGAAAAAAAATCTGCAAACTAGCATCCAAAATGTACTGTAAAAGAAATACAGAAAGTGTAACCACTAAAAATGCTTCATATTTATTTCTGGATAAAAATGTTTGCAAAATACTTTACCAGCAATAACATTCTTTAAAAAGAAAACAATGCAAAAATAAAAAAGTATTTGCTTCTGATTTAAATTTCTAATCATTGATATTTTTACCCTTCTGCAGACAGAGCAATAACCAGCACACACACATACACATGTGAACACAGGCACATTTATCACAGTAGCATTGCTATTGAGTCCACATTAATTAAATAAATGTTTATACATTTACTAAAGCAAATCTAACGGAAAATCTATAATATTTTTATCAGTTCTATCACCATTTTCATTTCCAGAAACTCAACAGACATATTTTTCAATTTACAGACACAATTGAAGATTTAATTAATTAAACAAAAGCTAAAACTCTTAACTCTGGGAACATATCTGTCAGTTGGTAATACTTAACATCTCCTAGGCAGTCTCCATTTGTGGTGTAATAAGTTAAGCACTAAGTAAAGAGGTTTAAATATGTTTCCTTGAATGTCCACAATGACCTGATGGGTCCCATTTTAGAGAGGCTCAAAGAAATAAAACTCTCTTGGGAACTTCTCTTTTGGTCCAGTGGTTAAGACTCCTGCTAATGCAGAGGGTCAGGGTTCAGGGAAGTAAGATCCAACATGCTGTGCAGTGTGGCCAAAAGATTTTAAAAAATGAAGAAAGAAATTAAACTCTTTTGGACACACTCATTCTATATCAAAGGGGAAGATCCAAGCATCTCTGTGACAGTGGAGATGAGGTAATGCAGGAAAAAGGCGTGGGCTCTGCTGACAGATCCGACAGGTTAGCACAACCAGATCCCACTCAGCAGCAGGTACCTTAGGGTTAGTTACTTAAATTCTCTGAGCCTCATTTTTCTGAGATGTAAAATGGGCATAACGTTATCTATAAGGTCAGGAAGGATTAAAGGAGATAATGGACTGCCTTGGCTAATGCCTAGTCCGTTAAGTGCTTGGCAAAGATAAGGTTTCCGCTTACCTTCCCCAACAAAAATTACCTTTGACAATACACCAGGAAAGTAAAATGTTCTCCTTTTCCATTAGAAAGCAGCAGAAATCAGCCATAGTCTGAATTCATCAAACTTGTCAAGCTGTTCACCGTCCATTATTCTTCTTTATTATATTTAAGGCACTTAAAATAATCTCTCAGTGATTTATTCTCCTTTTAACTAGATGCAGTAATTAGAATATCTTTTATGATACGGCGGAGTTTTCATTTCAGTCAAGGTGTTACTGTTTTAGAAAGCCACCGTTCACTAAGAATATTACAACCCAGAAACTAACTGCTTTTATTCTCGCTTTGAATAGAAGCAGAAACACAAAATGAGGAGGACACACAGTGGATTTCTATAGCTGAAAGACGAAAACGCTCAGGCATGCAGGAGCCAATAACTCCCAAAATACCTTTCATGAACTGAAAAACAGATATGTATGTTGCCATGGCATTCGGCAAAATTAATACATTTGAAATTTGGATTATGTATGAAAAAAAGTATGGTAAGTTCTTTTTTTTTTCCTTCCCATAATACTGGCATTAAAAAAAAAAAAAGCTTAATATGTATTTCCCAGAAGAAAAAATGAAGGCCAGCAAAAAAAAAGTTCATCATATAGACCTGATCCTGGGTAAATGCAGAAATTCTGTATTGTTAAGTGGAGGTCTGCTTCCCAATAGTTCTACTGACAATACTAAGAGCTCTGAGTCCATGTGGGTCAGTATTCCAGTCCAGGCTCTGTCCTTAGCTAGCTGGGTTAACCTTGGGTAAGCAATCTAATTTATCTGAGATTCAATTTCCTCAATTGTAAAATGATAACTTCAGTGATAATATTTATTAAGCGCTTCCTGTGTGCAAGAACTGTTTTAAGTACTCCATGTATGTTTACTCCCTCGTTTAATCCTTACAACGTAACTAAGGAGCTGAGTAGTGTTATTATCACCCCATTTTCGAGGAAAGGAAACTGAGTCACAGAGGGGTTAAGTAACTCATCCTACAACTGACACCCCAGAGCCAAAGTATTTTGCCTAACTGTCTCACCAGGGTGAGGCTTGGATCATATCATTTCTACCTCCCTTACAAGAGTAAAATTCCAAGATTCCACATTGTCTCTTTGGAAGACCTTTTTACATTCTTGTGTGCATGCTAAGACGCTTCAGTTGTGTCTGATTCTTTGCAACCCCGTGGACTGCAGCCCACCAGGCTCCTCTGCTCATGGGATTCTCCAGGCAAGAATACTGGAGTGGGCTAACATGCCCTCCTTCCAGAGGATCTTCCCGACACAGGGATCGAATGCGCGTATCTTATGTCTCTTGTATTGGCAGGCAGGTTCTTTTTACATTCCTACTTCTACAAATTATCTGTTTATCTCCCAGACCCTGCTTTAAGTTTCTTTGGGTCAGATCCTAATTATACATTTTTACCACAAATGAGGACCAAATGTTGAGTCCGCTGTACGTAAGGTCAATGCTTTGTAAGTAAATTCCTAAAGGCAGTCGCTGAAACTTTATAAGGCAGAAATTAATCACCTGTTGCCCTGGGGTCCATAACCTAATAATTTAGAAAAATCAACATACACCTATTAGTTCAAAAGACAAGACTTTTTAAGTAAACCAAATAAAAAAGATGAGATAAGCACTCAGCTGACAGAAGAGTTGGGGATGATATTTAAACCTCAGCATACTTCTAGAGAACTTCCACAGCAGGTCAGAGAAGTGACGCACAGGCCCGTGTTATACAGAAGTCTGTATGTGAAACACCGTCAGAGATCAGACAGAGTCATGATTTTGAGCAGGAACTCAGGAATCAAATTGTCCACCTTCAATTCTGGGCTGAGCCGATTAAAAGCCCAGGACCCTGGAAAAGTTACCAAGCCTGTGTGCCTTGGTTTCCTCATCTGCAGTGACCTTGCGAAATGGTTGTGAAGATTACACAAATTTCAATATGGGATGTGCGCACAGCTGTGCTCGATGCACCCAATTACAATTATTAACATTGGGTGTGTATCCGTGCAATTCTCCTCCACAATGGACCACGCAGATATATACTGAGATATATGTATATATAAACAGAAACACATATACATATGTGTGTTAGCTGCTCAGTCATGTCCGACTCTTTGTGACCCTAGGGACTATAGCCTGCTAGGATCTTCTGTCCATGGGATTCTCCAGGCAAGAATACTGGAGTGAATTGTCATTCCCTTCTCCAGGGATTTTCCTGACCCAGGGATCGAACCCAGGTCTCCTGCATTGCAGGCAGATTCTTCACCATTGAGCCACCAGGGAAGCCCATACACATATATTTTTAAATCATGTATGACTGAACAGTTTTGTCTTCCAATCAAGCAACAGGTGCTGAGGAAAATGAACCTTTGCTGTTAAATTCAGTGCTGGATTGTACCATTCACTTTTTCTTTCACTCATTTAGCAAATAATAATTAAATAAATTCTCTAGCCAGACAATCTACCAGGAATAAGAAATATAGTATGATCATGGGAGACATGGGCCCTGCCTCTAAGGAACCTATGTGATTGCAAAACAGACTTCAAAAACAATCTCATCCACTGGTTAATTTTTTTTATAACTTAGGATTTCCATTCAGGAGGGCACATGGCTATCAATTTCTCTTGGCTTCTGAATTCCAACATGACCTCCTATATGAAAAGATATTTAACTTTTCATATACAGATGTCAAAACAAGAGTAACTAGGCTGAATGTTTAAAAGTTAAAAAAAAAAGGGGGGGGGGCTTCCCTGGTGGTCCAGTGGCCAAGATTCCATACTCCCAATGCAGGGGGCCTAGGTTCAATCCCTGGTCCGGGAACTAGATCCAACATACCACTACTAAGACCCAGTGCAGCTGTAATAAATAAATAAAAACAAATATTAAAAAAAAAAAGTTTTAAAAGGGTCATGATGAGCTGCTCCAGCAGATGCTATTTTTATTGTATTTGCAAAATTAATGATAAATCAACAAAAATATCTTCAACATAAGCGTTAATAATAACAATGAGAGTGACAAGGACCCAAGCAGCAGCCAGGTGAGTCTGTGATGTATTACATTTATTTATTCTTTTTAATAACAGGAGGGGGTCTTGCACAAGATACAAAGAGGAATCGAAGTCTAACTTTTGGGATTCCACAAATAAGTCCCCCAAATTAACCAGATGTACAGCACGTTCTTATGATCAAGTATCAGCAACCCAAAGTAGGTGAGAAAAATAATAAATGTTCAGCTTTGAAGGCTGCAATAATATCACCATTATAATTCATCCCAATATATCAACACAGGCTTTACATTAACAGCCTTACTTTCAAAAATAGACACAGCACCACCGTAACATTTCATACTTGCAGTGTTTGGAAAGAATGTCAGGGAAAGCTCCCAGCACGTGTTTCCATCAATCAGAGTAAGTGAAGAGGGGGAAAATGGAGAAAAAGAAAGAACTGGAGAAAGGAAAGCACAGATCCTACACTGTGTGGGCTGCGGGGGGATCGTGTTCCAGCTTCTGAGCAGAAACATTCTCCAAAGTTCCATGCCATTCCAGGCAGATTCCCGACAGCTGTGCAGTCGGCCGTTCTTTGAAACAGACAGAGGCTCCACTACAATCCACTTCTACAGTTCTGAAACTTCAAACACCTTCCCTGCTGAAGCAAGGCAGGCTGTACTACCGACGACAGAAACGCACTTCACGTTAATTGCACTTTTCCTATTCAGTGTGATCAGTGTTATCTTTTTAAAATATGAAGGTATAAAATAAAATTCTATGACCAGATTCCTAAAAGGTTATGCATTTTGAAATCATATTATAGATTATCCCATGCAAACAATCTCTGTCAAACCAACATCCATGCTTGTATTTACAGTAAAATATTCTGATGGGTTAGAACTGACCTGACCAGTTGCTTAAAAAAATTCATTAAAATTTTTAGTTGTTCTGACATCCTGTGGATCTGGCTGATATTTAAGCTACATAGCTAGTCATCCACGGCCACGACTGGTGTCTATTTATACCCACCGCATAAAGAATTTAAGGATTAGAATTGCTCCTAAGAAAGGAATTAAAAAACAAAAAACAGGTGCAAACTTCCCCAACAAAGCTTTGTCTCCATCTAAATTTTCTAAGATATTTAATATTTCCTAGGCCATCTTTGGGATGTACTCTGTGAAAGAGTTGGGAGAAAACTTCTGCCCAGGCAAATTCAACTCAGCCAAAAGAGGCTGAAAAACAATGCTATAAAACCCTAGGTTTTGTGACCTGCTGCTCTAGGCCCAGACCTCTCTGGAAAACAAACCGCCATTTCTGATGTAGAAAAACAAGGATGAGGGCAGGAAATAACAACTCTGTTTTATCAATTTAGACCAGAATTTAAATTCCCATCGAAGGTTGTAGTGCTCATCTTTTCTATTCATGGGGTGAACGAGGGGGTGTGACCTCACCAAGTCTCACCCCCCACCCACCCCACCCCACCGCAAAGACCTAGGGATCTGCTGTGTGTTCAGATGGCCTCTGACTCCGCTCAGTCATCTGAACAAATCTAAGTGATGCTTAAAAACCTGACTGTAAAATCGAGGATAAGATTTGAATCCCAATTCCTTAAAACAGCAAATGTGTGAACCGATTTGCTGGGTGTATTGTACTTAGTTTATCTGAGTGATGACTATGTGAATGTATTGCTTTATTTTCTGACAGTTCTCAAGGAGAATCCTTCAGGGGAGGGGGGAACCCCTCCCTCTAGGTGGGGATTTTTGTTTAGGCAGTCATCTCCAAGCCATCATCACAAACTGAAATGATTCGTACAATAATCAGATTCTGTCATCGCACAGGGACCCTGCACAAGAAAGGAGTCAGAGTAACTTATTTTTTCTGGTTCCTAGTGGCAAGCTTGCATATGCTGAATACACTCTGACCCCCAGTGCTTTCAATGTCCTCGATTCTGACTGCTCTTGCTAATCTCAAGAATATCTTCTTAATTCAAACTAAAACTAACTAACCGACTGTGCTTCTGCCCCTTTCAATACATTATTAGCTTATTTCTGGCCCAGATGACTCTTTTGAAAACTAAGAACTATAATCAGAAAATAATCAAGTCCAATAAATCATGTGCTTTTTGAACATGGCCAATCCAGTCACTGTGAAAACAACTCCTGGTGTCCGGAAGTTCATATCATTCACTGAAGGGCCACTGATAATCACAACTTTTAACCTGAAATATGTGCTGAGATCCACAGATTATCCAAGTTAGATGTCTAGAGTTTTCTAGAAAACTTACTCTATCTTCTCTTAGACACGCCCAGACAATTCCTTTTTTCTAATAGTGTAAAAAACAAAATAAGCTGAGTTCTACAGGAGAAAAACTATTTTAATATTTTATTAGTTTTCTTTTACACAGTAGCACCCAACTTGGCTGCTCTTCTCTCTAACTTCAATACTCAAAAACTTGTTTATCTGGATTCCTCAAAGTCCCTGATTTTATACAAAGCCAAACATGGGCTTCTTTGTCATCCCAGAACTATTTAATCCAATTTCTGACCCCTTATTTCACCTCCAACAGTAGGTCATCCCCCTGTTGATTAGGACCATGTATATCAGTGCTGGTGAGCTACCAAGCTGCAATTAATTGAGCAGGTACCAATATTTCCATTACAGGATTTTCTTTGGTGAAATTACACAGGCCAGAAATTTGGCCTTGTGTATGTGCAGTAAAGTGCCACGTATACCGACTGTGTTATATAAATAATGAAAATTAAATTACAGGATTTTAGGGATACATTCCAAACAATCCATTTTACTGCCAACTACACTGGGCTCATGACCAGCTGTGGAGAAAAGAATGTCCCCCTCCTCTTAAATCTTTATGTATCCATTTTCTTTGATTCTAATTAAAAAAAAAAAGGATTGAATAAGGTATCCATTATGCCCAACTTTCTAACATCTGAACCACAATCACTATTGGCAACCCCCAAAACCTCTTTATTTAATGTTTAGTGCTGCATGGTTCCAAACCAAATGTCCATCTTCTCCTCACTTTCATGGGACCAAAACTCCAACGCCAAAAACATATTCTTTATACATTACTCTTTCAAATGCCTTGAAAAACATTCTCCCCCCTCCTCCACGATGGGGCAAATAGCTAATCATGTTAGTGTTTTGTGTGTTTTTTAAAAATAGTGGCACTCCAGACAGTTTTCTATGTGGATTAGCTGATTTGGTCCTCACGAAGGAGGACCTTATTGACTCTTTTGGACCATGAAGGAGACCTTATTGACTCTCGCCGTTTTACAGATGAGCAAACCGAGACTCAGAGAGGTAGCTGAACTTTTCCAAGGTCACACAGCTGGCGAAGGACAAAGCCAGGATTAAGACGCTAGAGTCTAACTCCGGAACACAGCCTCCTAACCTCCACTGTTTCCTCTAAACCGTGTGGAGCACGGTCGCAGCCGCCATGTGCCCCACCTCCACCAGAAACTTCCAGAGTTCACTTCCTGGTCCTTATGCCTTTCCACCTCTGAAGTGTCTCTCCCTCCTCTGCACACAGATTAACCTTGCACTTCTCACTTGCCAAGTTACTTTCCTCAACTTATTTAAAATACACCTCACGAGGACTTCCCTGGTGGTCCAGGGGTTAAGAATTTGCCTGCCAATGCAAGGGACACGGGTTCGATCCCTGGTCCAGGAAGATTCCACATGCCCTGGAGCCCGCCACAACTAGAGAAAGCCCACACACAGCAACAAAGACCCAGCACGGCCAAAATTAAATAAACAAAATAAAATAAACCTCAGAATGTATCATCCTCTTCAAAAGCCTGGGGGAAAAAATAATATGAGGGAAATCAGATTCAAAAGAAAAAGCACAAAGGGAAAAAAAACAAACAAACACAACTTCTGGCTTCTACTTTTTCTGGTAAAACAGGAAAAATTGTATATTTTCTATGCTAAATTAGTCCCTGAGCGTTAGACTAAACAACATCAAATGGCAATCACCACGTTCAGTTAGCCACTCAGGAAGTTCACGGTGACACAGAAATATCGGAAATTCAAAGGTAATTCTTTCACACACTTGACTTCAACAATCATTTGCTGATGGCTTTGTACGTGCAAAGACTCCTCTGCTTAGCTCTTTCAAATATCTTAATTCCACTGGATCTAGCATCCTTATTTGTTTATATCTATGTCTCCATCCATCCTTACAAAGCTTTGTAAGGTCAGGAACTATTCTGTGTCCATCTTTTTTGATTCCTTTCAGAAATTAGCAAAGAGCCTCACACTAGTTCACACAGAAACAATGGTTAAAATTCAACTCAATTGGATTTCTGTTACATTGATTGTAGATTATCAATAAAATTAAAGTCACTAGAGGAGGATGAATCTAGAGCATTGTTATACAGAGTGAAATAAGTCAGAAAGAGAAACACAAGTATCGTGTATCAATGCATATATATGGAATCTAGAAAAATGGTCCTGATGAACCTACTTGCAGGGAAGGACTAGAGACGCAGATGTAGAGAACGGGCGTGCGGCCACAGTGGGGGAAGGAGAGGGTGGGACGAACTGAGAAGCTAACACTGACACGCATACATATACTACCACGTGGAAACCAGAAGCTAGTGGGAGTGGCTGGACACGACAGAGAGCTCAGGCTGATGCTCTGCGACAACCTGGGGCTGGGAGCGGGAGGGAGGGCGGCCCAAGAGGGAGGAGATATATATATATACATAATTATGACGGGTTCACGTTGTTGTAGGACAGAAACCAACGCAACATTGTAAAGCAGTTATCCTCCAATTTGGAAATTAAAAAAAAAAAACCTAAAGTCACTAATACCTTATAACTAATTTAGGTTTAATCCTGACACTTTGGACATGGCAAGGACCTTCCATCTGTCTTAGAAAATTAGCTACTCCACTGCTTTGTCAGCCCCAGAATGAATTCCCTTTAAAATAAATTAATTACCGGCTGACAACCAATGTTTCAGATACCAAAGAGGAATTTCTTCAGAAACTTCATTCACCTGGCCGCCACCACCTTCAGCCAGTTTTTCAGTTTTTCTTTCTGTTAAATTACCAAGAAGGGGAAAGTACGGGCCCCAGAACATGCCAGGGTTGAACCCGAAGCTGATGCAGAGATGAAACATACCATACCAGGAGCACTGTTTTTATACATCACTTAATGGGCAAAATGCCACCAACGGGATGGCGGCTGTTCCGTTGAGGGAGCGACCGCCATCACCAGCAGCTGCAGAAGCCCCGTCGGAGACACAGCCTCTCCCTGAAGCTCATTTCAGCCATTGTTCCTCATAATATGATCTAAAGCAACACTTACAGGATCTCATAGAAAGTTTAAATGTTGTTTGATGAGAGTCATTAGGTATTTAAATCAGAAATGAACGGCACAGCAAGAGAAGCAATCACAGTACGGTAAAGCAGCTCACGAACCTTCCAGGGTGTTCTCTCCACCTATCTGTACTCGTGGATGTCACCCTAAGAACACGAACCACACAGGGAGAAAAACCCCACAGGTGCCAAGTCCTGATTCAAGTGTAGGTGTGGGTGTGTATGTGTGTGTTTAAACACACATACATATTTTCCCCCCTACCTGAAGAATGTCCACTATTTAGTAAGTCAATAAAATGTTTTCATACGAAAACGTATGGATCATTTTTACAAGAGGAACTCAGACATCAGCAAAATTCCACATGTGCCATCAACAAATGAATAGTTTATGTGAATAATTCTGAAGACAATAATGTTACATGCGGCAGTCAATGTCCTCTTTTGCTGGTTTTAATATCTGAACTTCATTCGGGCAACAATGTTTGCTTCCATTAAAGCCTTAAGATTAAGACTCTCATGGTATTTAATAGAAGAGAAGGCAGAATGACATGGAATGAAAAACAAGTGCGACTTCTTTAAAAAAAGAAAAACCACCTTGAATACCCAACAGCACTGGTTTAAAACTGTGCCTTTCCATCCGGGTAAACGGAAAGGGTGCCCTGGAATACACAGTGAGATGGGATAAGCACCAAACATCAGACGTTTTCCTGAGCTTCAAGTTGTGGCTCATTTTTTTTTTTACCAGCATGCAAATAAATTTCAAGCTCTGGGTGGCAACTTTCAGCCAAGTGCCCGAGCTCCTTGTGTTTATGTATTTACTCTTGTCTTTAGTTTGGGTGGAAAAGTTTACGAAGCTCTTCATGCTATTGTGTACATAGTGGATCAGTAAATATCAAGAATGTGTATATGATAGATCATCATATTCAAGGCTTTCAGGGTGGTGAAGCTGGTGGCTATTCTCAGCATATGTAGATGACATGAAAAGACTTAAAAGCTGTATTAAATACAAAAGTCTTAGAATCAGCCTCACAGAGCCCAAGGATGTTGTAACATTAGACAACATCAAGCCCAAGCAACAGAATCCACTTTTTCCACTTAATTTTAAAGAGAAATCTAGCAAAAGAGAGCTGTTGTTATTCACGGCTCAGATGTGTCCAACTCTTTGTGACCCCGTGGACTGTAGCCGGCCACACTCCTCTGTCCATGGGATTTCCCAGGCAAGAATACTGGAGTGGGCTGAGAGATAATATATATTCAGAAGAGAAAGAAGGCAGAAAGGAAGGGAGCGAGGGAGAAGAGGGGAAAGAGGAAAAGAAAGAAGAAGGAAAGAGGAAAGAAAAGATGGAAAGTCATATCAAAGTATATTAAAGTCGCATTATTAAACAGATATTTGGAAATCCATATTTAACAGAAAACCATGATTAGCTGGTAACTAGTTCTAAAATTATCTAAATACAGAAGAAAAATACAAAGTGGCTCGGAATTTTTAAAAAGATTTTCTAGAACACTTTTAAATGAGTGAAGCCTAAAGTTACCACAGTATACTGAGAAGACAGAGTCCTAATTCCATTTTACAAGATTACAAATGTTATATGTTAGACTCTTGTAATGCAATTACCCTCTCTACTTAACTACCTCAGTAAAATTTAGAAATGTGATTTTCTATTCTTTTAATGTTAATGTGGATTAAAGTTGAAGGGAGAAAACAGAACATTTATTTAAGTGAGCAGGGAAAATGTTACAAGGTATATTGCTGCTTTTATAAAAAAGGGTATACATTGACTTTGACTTCCCTACAAATTCTACCTTGGCCATGGTCAATGAAAGTAGCAGTGTCTCCCTCTGGGATCTCATGGCATTTGAAACTCTCATCATACATTTTATATTCTGCCTGATATTAATTCATGTGTACTCCACTTTAAGTTAGGCAAGTTATAAGATCACTCAGAACATGAGTTTCTGTTTGTAAAACTGAAATAAGCTACTCTTGAGGATCTAAAAGGATTAAAACATACTTGTGAAAGTACCCTGGAAGTCCAATGAAAAACACAGTTATCATCACATTCTGCTTTGCAGGCAGCAAGCAGGGTGGCCATGTGCAGCACTGCATGCACACCTCCAGGGGGCGCCAGGCAGAGATCCTGGCATCCCCTGGAAGCTAAACATCTTTCCCAGGACAGACTTTCACACACACTTATTACTCAATAATGGTTTCTGAAACCAAAGTGAATTCTAAAAAAAAGTAGAAGAAAACCAGATCGTTGAGATTAGCCAAAAAACTAGCAGAGGCTGCCTATTAATACAAAACTCTGATGAGTGACAGGGATCAACAGCACGGTGTTTCTTTCCCTTTCTTTATTCAATTCAAAAATACTTTGGCTTGATATCTTAATTGAAGGTAATTTTTTCCCGACGCATACTTGTACTTTGATTATGTTCAGATCCTTCACAAGGAAAAAGATGTTTTGAAGCACTAGGTCGCCTTTATATTTCATTCCCAAACAATATCTTGTCCTTTCACTGAACTTTTGAGGCAAGTGACTGACTAAATCAATCAGCCTGTGTTCTGGGGTTAACCATAATTTGTTAAAACTTGGAAACTCAACTAACACAACCTGTAAAAACGGGAAAACTTCATCCCTTAAATCAAACATGCAAACATTAAAAAGAAAGCTGCCTACAAGCCAGTGAAAGTCATCAGTTTGACTACCTGAGCCAGCTGGAAGTCTCCAGCAGACAGAGAAATTTTCAAATTAATTTGGTCACTAGTGTACCCATATATCCAGTGCACGAAACACAGTAATTCAACTTATGTAAAAATCATACACTGGTAACATTTTCAGAAATTTGACTTTTATCTAATAGAAAAACACTGGGGGTGGAGAGCTGATTTGACAGTATCAATGGTGCAGATTTGCAAAAAAGGATGAGAACACTGAACAAAATGCAGCTCCTCTACAACTTGCCCACTGAATATTTTATGTATATTGTATGTATTCTCATTTTTTTTTAATTGTTGTTATCCAATTCCTCCAACAGCCAGAATGAAAGCTATAAAACTCAGTTAAAACTGAGATAGAGAAAAGTCCCTAATTCTTCCTTCTCAATATGTTATATCAAATGTCTTTTAGTAACTACATTAGAAGGCAATTACAGCTTAATAGCTGTCTAAATCCATTATCAGTGTACATTTAACCTTTCAATATTTAAAGATAATATTTAATTTGAGCAAATTAATGGACTGCCTGTGAGACCAAATACATCTATTTAGTCTTTCTGGTTTTCCATCAATGATATTTCTCTTTAGAGACTGGGTCTTGTGACAAGAAGTCTGGTAAAAATGGAGTTCTTTCTATTTGTAGTTTAAACAGATATTAATAAATGAGAGGCCAACCTAACCCCAAATGAGATGTAATGTCCTTATTAACTGCATGTGTCTTCTACCATTAACAAAGCTGCTTTTAATTCTCTACAGATTAATTTGTATCACTAATAGTTAAGTGAGCTTATATACCTTTATCTTTCAGTGTGATTTTTTTTCAAATTCCAAATTGTTTAATCTCTCTGACTTTAAAAGGACTGAGTAATTTTCCAGAACAGCATTTTTTTCCCGCAATTTGCCCTGTATTTCACATCCTCATGCAAGAGTAATAGTGTTTAAGAACTATGACAGTGGCTTTAGCACCTTGTTATATTTTCAGAGACAAGATCAATTAGCAAAAACACCACTGTAAGAAGAATGCAGCGTAATTTTGCAGCATTGTATTAATAAATGCAACTGAATAAGATATTAAATTAACCACAGTTAGGTCCTCAGCTATCAAGGAGCAAATGAAAACTGCCCAAATGAAAGTTTGATGTTTTAAGGCCTATTGTATCAAGAATTTCAAGGTGAACTTTTTCCACAGTAAAGTAAATACACATGCCTATATTACCTTTCTTTTCTTAAAGGTTAAAATCAATCACATGTTCATTAAAATAAAGTTACTAAATCATCACATTTCATCACATTAACTCATGTACATTAGCACCTACCAATCTGAAAAATTTCAAGAATTTTGTTGACATCTTAGTCACATTTTGACAGGTTATAATAATTCTAGTGTGAGTAAAGTATTTTTAAAATAACTTAAAATGTAGCTTGTCCATGCCACTTATTGCTCCAATTTCCACTTCATGGAAGTTCTCATGGTCCCTAAATGAAGAAGCGTCTGTCTCTGTCACACCCAACTCCTAATAATGCCTCTTCCATCTCCTAAGACCACTGGAACCGTGTGTTATGTAAATGCACAATTCTGTCGGCAGCAGAGGTCATGGAGAGGATGTGACCACCAGTTGACCACTAGTTGTCTGGACTGAACCCCATTAAGGACTCTACATAAACTATTAAGACTCTGGCGAGCAAGTGCAGAAATGTGCTCATCTTGCATCTGGCCAAGAAAAGCTTCCTGTGTAAGTTCCCTGGCTAATTACACCTGCCACCTACCAACCTGGAGTGACCTGCATCTTTCTTCCATCTCTCCTGGCATTCCACGTGCAGGGGCAAGTTTGCAACCCATCAAATTCCTGTTTAAGTCCAACAGTTTTCCTCTATAAAGTCTGTCTCCCCCCCCCCCCCGCCCCCCGGATGTGCCAGGTCTTAATTGCAACCTGCAGGATCTAGTTCCCCAACCAGGGATTGAACCCAGGTCCCCTGAATTGAGAGCACAGAGTCTTAGCCACTGGACCACCAGGGAAGTCCCCTGTAAAGTCTGTGTTGAGTCTTATTTTTAATACTGCAACAGTATTAAAAAAAAAAAAACAAAAAACCTACATTATAGAGTAAACACAAATCTATGTTTAGAATATCCAATATGTTTAAGTTGCCCCAAAACTAACATGAGAAAAAGACCAAACTGATATTTTATGATTAGAATTCTTAACAAAACAATCCAACATAATCTTTAAAATGTCTGTCACTGTCATCAAACTTTTTGTTTAGTGCTTAAAAAAAAACTCTAAATAGAGAAAATATATGTCCACGGTTTAAGAATCAAAGTTATAAAAAGTTATACATCCCTACCGTACTGTTCTTTACTTCCTCCTCAGTCATCTCAGGTAACCAGTTTGTTCCTTGTGTTTGTTTTTTAAATGCAGGAACAGGATTCATGCCTGGAGAATTCCATGGACAGAAAAGCCTGGAGGACTACAGTTCAGGGAGTCACAAAGAGTCGGACATGACTGAAGAACTAAAAATTTTTCACCGTTTTCACGACAACATATACGTACATTCCTATTTTTCCCCTTTTTGCATGTAAGGTAAACTGCCAATTTCCTACACTGGTATGTCCAGACTAAACTATCACTTAATTTATTTTTTTGGCCATATTGTGTGGCTTGCAGGATTTCAGTTCCTGGACCAGGGATTGAACCCATGCTCCTTGCAGTGGAAAGTTGGAGATTTACCCTCTGGACCACCAGGGAATTCCCTGAACTATCACTTTTAAGGGGAAATATTTTTAAAAGTACATGAGCTGGTTGAAACAATCTTCCAACAAAAACGCAGAGGATCCATATCAACCACAGTTCTATTTGTGTAACTACCCAATATCTTCCAGATCTGAATACAGAGGAAAATCTTCATTAATCCAGCAAAAAGCCAACGTCTGAATTGGACTCTTTTGAGTGTAGTTTTCCCACTTAAACCTTACTAATTTCAATCACAAATTATAAAACTGGGAGGTAATCAAGTAATGATCATTAAAAATAAACCTCTTTAGTTACATTCTATTTGAACAAAGTAACCCAAAATTATTTATTCCCATACAAAGCCTAAGCATTTCTCATGGAAAAAATTAACAGTAGAGTCACCCATTCTTAGGTAACAAAATGTGTATGGATAAGCCTGAAATGAAGGATGTCCTTTTTTCTTAATAAATGATGTTAGGCCAAACAAGTCAAGAATTAATACTGATGCCTTAAAAACCAGATTGTTATTGTTTTTAACCAAAGTTTCCATCAAAAAAGATAATGCGAAGGCATTTCTCTTTAGAAGGATCTGATACTTTCAAAGCATGATATCCTCCCAATCAGGCTTTATTCTATTATTCATTAAAGTAACTTAAAAGAATTCGAGTACATTCCCAACCCAAGACTGTAAGAATCAGTTGCCCATCTAACTTGTAATGGTAGGTAGGAAGAAAGAGAGCTAAAGAAGAAGCATAATTTTTTGAGAAAGACAGCAGAAAATTCATTGAATTGAGATTTTTGTATACATTAAAAAAATGCATCATATGTTTTCTGCCCTTTAAAATAGTTAGCATCATCAAAGCAGCTACCAACACATGCCAAACACCAGGCGTTCAAACAATGAGACCAGCAACATCAAAGCCAAATAGAATGAGTTCCCCAAAGCAAAAGCAAAAAGTAATTGTTAGTTAGACTTCCGCTTGTGGCCATCAGAAATGTTACCTTAATTTGGCCTTAATGACCTATAATCAGTTTTAGCATATGGCTTTTAAGACTGCCATTATTCAGCTTGATCTATGGATATAATGGAGCAGAACACAACTGTGGGTATAATTAAAATAAGTTCCTGTAAAAGTGGAATATGTAGTACATTGCTAATGTGTAAATGACTCAATAACTTAATTAGGTGAAATGAAGTGCACTTATAACCACAGATACTTAAACCAAATCACGATAACACTGTGTATACCAATTTTTTTTTTCAAATGTTTCTTTAAACAGTAGGGCAAAGAAATACAAAGGAACTGGGACCTATAAAATGAACACTGGTTAACACTGACCCCCGAATGGAAAATGAAAAAACAAAACCAAAATTCTTTCTAGAGGTCAAAAAAACTACAAATAATCACGTGATTTTGTTTTTTCTCAAAATTAAAAAAAAAAAAAAAAGCTGATTTGGAGAGCAATTAAATAGAAGAATGACCTAGCATTTTGCTTTTGGCTCCAAAGTTTTATTTTGGATACATATTCTCTTTTATATTAGTAATTTAAGGATTGAGGGGTACAAAGAGGGATGAAGACTAAAACCCCCATACAGAGCCTGAGTTAAAGTTATACTCTGGGGTGCTTTCCTAACAGGAAGGAAGTAAGCCTGCTGTTTTTCTGGGTGTTGCCATTCCATAAGTGTAAATAACCACGACAGACGATCATGCGGTAACACCTTTCTGGATGTACCAGGAGAAAAACATGGATGTTAAAATTCACCCAAAAAGGCTGCTCCCTGCAGTAAGATAAAGCAGCAGACGAGCACAGCGGGAAAGAGCGTGAAGTGCACACGTGGGGCCCTGATTCAAAACACAGCTGCCGGGTCTAATTTTAGGCCAACTGGCCTTGTCAGTGTCTCTTAACAAGGAAAATCTCCCCACTGAATATTAGAAGCTCTAAAAAGAAGGGGGGGAAAGCACATAATAATATTCATTAGTTATCTCTACCATGGCCACTGTTTTATGCAGAAAACATGTACTGCAACTTCTCAGCAAGAGAAGCTGAGCCAGTGCCGTGAAAGGTATTTCAGTTAAGGAAATGTTACTCCCAAGTAATGACCCATGAAGATCCAGAAATACAAGGACCCAAATCAGAGATACCAAGGGAACATTTCATGCAAAGACGAGGACAATAAAGGACAGAAACGGTATGGACCTAACAGAAGCAGAAGATATTAAGTAGTGGCAAGAATTCACAGAAGAACTGTACAAAAAAGATCTTCATGACCCAGGTAAACATGATGGTGTGATCACTCACCTAGAGCCAGACATCCTGGAATGTGAAGTCAAGTGGGCCTGAGGAAGCATCACTACTAACAAAGCTAGTGGAGGTGATAGAATTTGAGCTGAGCTATTTCAAATCCTAAAAGATGATGCTGTGAAAGTGCTGCACTCAATATGCCAGCAAATTTGGAAAACTCAGCAGTGGCCAGAGGACTGGAAAAGGTCAGTTTGCATACCAATCACAAAGAAGGGCAATGCCAAAGAATGTTCAAACTACCACACAATTGCACTCATCTCACACGCTAGCAAAGTAATGCTCAAAATTCTCCAAGCTAGACTTTACAGCACCTGAACCAAGAACTTCCAGATGTTCAAGCTGGATCTAGAAAAGGCAGAGGAACCAGAGATCAAATTGCCAACATCCACTAGATCATAGAAAAGACAAAAGAATTCCAGAAAAATATCTACTTCTGCTTCATTGACTATGCTAAAGCCTTTGACTGTGTGGATCATAACAAACTAGAAAATTCTTAAAGAGACAAGAATACCAGACCACCTTACCTGCTTCCTGAGAAATCTGCATGCAGGTGAAGAAGCAACAGTTAGACCGGACATGGATTAATGGACTGGTTCCAAACTGGGAAAGGAGTACGTCAAGGCTGTATATTGTCACCCTGCTTATTTAACGCTGGCCTGGATGAAGCACAAGCTGGAATCAAGATTGCCAGGAGAAATATCAATAACCTCAGATATGCAGATGACACCACCCTTATGGGACTGAAGAGCCAAAGAACTGAAGAGCCTCTTGATGAAGGTGAAAGAGGAGAGTGGAAAAAGCTGGCTTAAAACTCAATATTCAAAAAGCAAAGATCATGGCATCCAGTCCCATCACTTCATGGCAAACAGCTGGGGAAACAAAGGAAACAGTGATAGACTTTATTTTGGGGGGGGGCTCCAAAATCACTGCAGATGGTGACTGAAGCCATGAAATTAAAAGACGCCTACTCCTTGGAAGGAAAGCTATGACCAACTGAGAGTCAATGCCTAGGCAGGTTCATAAGAAGTCCGGGGTCCCTGAGGAGAAGAGAGGGATCTGGGGCTCCCAAGGAGGAGGAAAGGACAAACGTCTTTTATTTATTTATTTTTCTCTACATTCCTTAGTCTTGGTCACATAAAATGCTTTTTTCTTTAAGCCCAGAACTGATGATCACACAACAAACAACTCAATTTAAACTCTGTACTAGGGATTACAGGCTTTCCCTGGTGGCTCAGACAGTAAAGTCTACAATGAGGGAGACCTGGGTTTGATCCCTGGGTAAGGAAGATCCTCTGGAGAAGGAAATGGCAACCCACTCCAGTAATCTTGCCTGGAAAATCCCATGGATGGAGGAGCGTGGTACGAAAAGAGTCGGACATGACTGAGCGACTTCACTTTCACTTTTTCTTTTCACTAGGGATTATATAACAACAATGTATCTCCTTGAGGACAGTTTCTCCTTCTTGAAAACCTTCTCACTAATCCTGATACCTTAGAATGTATATTATGGGAGTAGGTCTGATAAAATCTTTGTATTGTTAAATTCTAATCCTGTTATTTTAAAATGTAAATTATGGGAGTGGGTCTAGTAAGATCTTTACAACCTTGAGACATTCTTTTGATTTATTGTAATAACTAATTTAAAAAGTATCTAACTTCCTTGCTTAGACTAGCGAGGAGGCATTCTCCATCCCCCTTCTGATGTCTGTGTCAGAAGCTCTCTGTCTCTTTTTCATACTTTTATAAAACTCTGCTGTACAAGAGCTCTTGAGTGATCAAGCCTGGTCCCTGATCCCAAAGCTAAATCTTCTTCAGAGACCACGAATCCAACACCGTTCACCCGTAAGCTATCACAACCTAGACAGCATATTAAAAAGGAGAGACATTACTTTGTCAACAAAGGTCCATCTAGTCAAGGCTATGGTTTTTCCAGGGGTCATGTATGGATGTGAGTGTTGGACTATAAAGAAAGCTGAGTGCCGAAGAATTGATGCTTTTGAACTGTGGTGTTGGAGAAGACTCTTGAGAGTCCCTTGGACAGGAAGGAGATCAAACCAGTCAATCCTAAAGGAAATTAGTCCTGAATATTCATTGGAAGGACTGATGCTGAAGCTCCAATAATTTGGCCACCTGATGTGAAGAACTGACTCACTGGAAAAGACCCGGATGTTGGGAAAGATGGAAGGCAGGAGAAGACGGGGACGACAGAGGATGAGATGGTTGGATGGCATCATGGACCTGATGGACATGAATTTGAGCAAACTCTGTGAGACAGTGAGACAGAGAAGCCTAGCACGCTACCGCCCACGGGGTCACAACTTAACAACCGAACATCTCTGAATGTCCACGAGTGAAGTCACAGACGTTTCACAATTGCTAACATTTACCGAGCTCTTACTGTGTATAAGCCCAGGGCTAAAAATGCTGTACTTGGACATGTTCATTCTACCCTCACAACTCTATCAGGTGGGTCCTCTGAGTAGTACCATTTTACGGACAAGGAAACTCTACAGAAAGTGATATAATCTCTTCAGCACTTAAGTGACTGAGATATGTGGATATCTACCAACAATTGTTAGATATGTGGATATCTACCAACAAGATTCCGCTTGAGGGAATTATAAATATAAAAGCTTCAGCACAATCTCATATACTCCCAGGTCCTTCAGTAAATGAAGTAAAAAACTTTATTTTACCTTACTGAAAGCATTTGCTGCCGCCGTCAAGCAGGGCAATTACTCCATTCCTAGTTTCAGAGAACCACCTGTGATGTGCCAGGGTCACAGATGCACAGACCTTTTGTCTAGAGACTTCCCACTCACCCTTCAAACCCCAACAGACACGGCAGGTTTGATGAAGTCCCTTTGGCATTTACCTCCACCCCAACAATCCTGACCTCCCAGTGACCCTCTATACACACTCACTTCCAAAGGATTTACCATACAACAGGGTAACATTTAGTGTAGATGCTCATCTCCTTCCATGTAAGCTCCTCGAGATCAAGAACTATGTTATTTATTACCATTTTTACAATCTTAACCAATCAGCACAGTCCTTCACACATAGTATGGGGTCAATAAATTTGCTAAATTATCGATAAATTAATATATAAACAAAACACTATAAAAATGATCAGTTAATGACTCTGTGTCTAAGAAGGTACTGTATGACACAAAATTCAAAAGAAACGATTTTTGCGTATATTGATTTCCAAACCAAAGAACCTGACAGACTCCTTACAAAATTCTTTCAAATAATGATTTTTGACAACTTTCTTCTTTTAGCTTGTACTCTAATTTTTAAACAGTTTGTTCTGCTTATTAAAAAATACATGCTCATGATTACATCATGTACACGCAATAGAGTGTATAAACAAAATATATATTGCCCATACAAGTAAATACGTCACTATTTTCTACAACTTTTTTTTCATTTTTCAAATAGACAAATTCACTCTGAGATTTAAAGTGAGTTGTCCAAGATCATAGACCTAATAATGGAGAAGAATGGAAGTAGAAGCCCATCCTTTCTAACATGTAGATCTAAAATACATCTCTCTAGACATCAGGCTTCCCTAGTGGCTCAGAGGGTAAAGAATCCTCCTGCAATGCGAGAGACCTGGGTTCAATCCTTGGGTTGGGAAGATCCCCTGGAGGAGGGCATGGCAACCCACTCCAGTATTCTTGCCTGGAGAATGCCATGGACAGAGAAGCCCGGCAGGCTACAGTCCATGGGGTCACAATGAGTCGGACAGACTGAGCGACTAAGCACACAGACTTTGCACACAGTTTTGCACACAGAGTTTGCACACAGAGTCTGCAACCCTACCAATACCCAGTTGTCGCTTGTTTTTTTAAATAAAGTTTTATTGGAATGCAGTCCTGTTCCTGGTTTACTTGTCACCTACAGCGACGACCGCTACAACAGCAGAAGTTAGCACTTGCAGCCGAGAGTATACACTGCACACAGAGTTGACATTTATTAGCTGGTCCCTCACGGAAAAGAATTTGCTGACCTTTGCTCGAGACGATGCCATTCTAGTCTCAGAAACATGTATTTATTGTCCAGGTCTAAAGAATGATTTCTTCTTTTAAGGAAAATTCCTTTTTCAGATGCTACACATGTAAGAGGTAAAATGGTAAAATCCATAACGAAAGGGTTTGAATACTCGTATGAGCTTCCTTTTAAATTTTATCTTTAAAAAAATAAAAATACCAAAATGTATATTTCAGTCAAAATGTCCTGCCAAAACCCAAAATATTTATGAAAGGAGGCACAAGCCACAAATGGCAGTGAGAAAGCTCTGGACAGAAAAATCAGTTCACTGGCACTTAATACACCGCTCCACAGAGGCTCCTCTTAGGTCTGGCCATGGACACCCTGCCTCTACTTGGCCCAAAGAATCCAACTCACTCAATAATGCTCCCCAAATGTCAGTTCCACCTTCTTGATCTTTGCCTTAACTAAATACTAACTGAACATTTATCCAGTTAATACTCTTCTTTATAAAGAATTACCTCAAAAAAAAAAGAAACACCAAAACTTAGCCTTCTCCTAAGAATAATATCCATAAAACCCAGGCTCAGGTGTGCTGAATACATTTTTTAAAAATAAATAGCCAGTCAACCAGAGAGGAAATAGACACAACTACCAAAATTAAAAGTTTCTAAGTTTTCTCCTTCTCCAGCTAATAAAAAATACTCATCGATAATTCAATATTCCACCATGTCACTTCTCACTTAATTGCTCTTTGTTTAATTTTCATCAGCTGTACACTCAAAGACATCAGAGGGATGCTCTGGGGAATAAAAGAGTTAGTGAATAAAAAGCTTGATCCATAATGAAATGTTGAAAATGTCATGCTCCCTCCAGAACCTGATGTACATATTATGTGAGGTGATACATGTATAAGAACATTGCAACCTCTACTCATTACAGAAATTTTTTAGAAGCCTGCCAAGAGAAGAATTAAGGCAGAAGTGCAAAATCTCTCCTCTTACAGTTCCAGTACCTGGACTAAACCAAGGTCTCCCCTCTCCCCACCTCTGAGGCCTTGGACAGCACGGAGGGGACTCTCTGAGTCACAGTTTCTTCCTTAGTGGTTTGCTTCCAGGGTTTTACACAAGACAGTGATAGAAGAGTGCCTGACATATGGCAGTCAGTGAGCATGAATTCTCCTGTCCCTAATCTGGGCTGATACTTCATCTACACGCAAAATATATGCGAAAATGCCAAAAAACTGTTATGGTCACGAGAAATCTGGGGCTTCAAAGATGGCACTAGTGGTAAAGAACCTGCCTGCCAATGCAGGAGATATAACAGACTCGGGTTCAATCCCTGGGTTGAGAAGATGCCCCAGAGAAGGGCATGGCAGCCCACTCCAGTATTCTAGCCTGGGAAGACCCATGGACAGCGGAGCCAGGTGGGTTGGGGTCCACAGGGTCACAAAGAGTTGCACACAACTGAAGCAGCTTAGCACATACACATCAGAAATTTATGGGACTCTGAAAATCTAATAAATATGCACAAAAAAGTTCAGTGGTTTCCAATGACAATATTATGGCTAAACTTAAAATGAGCATGATCTCATAGAACTATCACTCCTCTTAATTGGTAAATTCAAATTTCAATACATATGTATGATTATTGAATCACTTCTTAATCAAATCTAGAATTTATTGAATAAAAATAAATTTTAACTTAGATGAGCAGATCAAAGAAAGCCTCTCTGAGAAAATAGTCTCTCAGGTAAAGTCTGAATGAAATGAGACTTCTCAGGTAAAAAATGAGAGGAAAGGTTCTCCAGAGCATGTGCAAAGGCCCTAAATCAAGGAAAAGCTTGTCAAACTCCAAAACCTAAAAGAAATTCAATGTAGTCTAAATACAGAGTGCAACAGGAAACAAGATCCAAATGAGGCTGGAGAGACACATCTAGAATATGTTAAACGAGTACAAAAGTTAGTCTATAACACTGAAAGTATTTATAACAGTGCAAAAGACTGAAGATGGGAGATGAAATATTTTGTTCGGCATTTTTAAAAAATTCACCCTGGCTGCTTCCAAACATAGATTCAAGGAAGAAGTGGAAATACAGTCAGGAGGCTCCTAGAGTACACCAGACAAGAAACGACAGTCCTTCACTTCAACTGGTAAAAGTAGAGCTGGAGAGCAGAGCTCCATGATGAGTAGATGGGGAGAAAAAAAGGGGCCAGTGTGTTCAGATCTCAGTTTAATCAACTAGGTGCATGGGAGCGCCATTCCTAAGATGCAGAAGTAAGACAGACGTATATTAAGGGCAGAGGAGGAAATCAAATAAAATAGACAGCTGACTCTACAAACTGACACTGAAAAACACAAATGATACTACATCAATATATATGAGAGCTGATATCTTAGAAACAAAGATGATTCAGGAAGAAAATATACACGAGAATGAAAGTAAATCTACACCAACTGCCTACTGTATATTGGATATGGGTCAAGGGCATGGTAAGTATTACCTTATTGAATTCTCCCAACTATCCTGTTTTTATCCACTTTACAATATGAAAACAAGGTGGAAACGCTGCTAATCCAATCTGATTCCAGATTAAGGCACTGTGCCATACCGCCTCTCAGCAGAAAAGGAAAAGACAGTCCAGGTAAGATCCTCAAGGGACTCAATTTACAGTTCAGGCAGAAGAGCAGTCAGCAAAAGCGAGGCAGAAAACCAACCAAACAAACATGAGCAGAAAGTGATAGACACTGAATTTCCAACAAAAACAAATGAATATTCTCTTAAAAACTTCTAAGAAGTTTAATGAAATAACATTACTAAATTGCTAAATATCAAAATGAGAAAGGAAAGCTGTGGAAGAAGACAGCTGTCTAGAAAGGAATGGCAACTGAAGAGACAGCAGAGGTCCCATGAACCCCAATGGAATTCAGAAGGTATTAGAATAAAATCATCCAAGTAATGAAAAAAAAAAAAGAAGTCAACCTGAAATTTTGCACCCTGCAAAACTATCTTTCAAGAACAAGAATAAGAACACTTTGGATAAACAAAAACAAGACTTGGGCGCTAACATTCCTATACCAAAAAAATTCTAAAGGATATATTTCACCAAATAAGAAAATGACTCCACAAAGGCCAAAGAAGCCAAAAAGTATTGAGCAAAGAAATTACTAAACGAGTAAATCTAAACACTGTCTATAATGCTTAGATAAGAATAATATCTAATTTGCAGGAAATATTTTAAAGTTCCAAACAAAAATACTCTAAGTAGATAAGAGAGTGATATAAAGAACAAGATTCTATAGTGCCAAAATTGTTTCAAAGGAGAGTTAAGATTATAAACTTTAGACTTTGTCAGATAACTATGCATAGTAAAATCTAAAGGAATCACTGAAAAACATAAATTTCAAATAATGAGAGGGCAAAATGAAGTAAAAAAAAAAACAAATGAAATACTAACTAGTTATACTTTTAAAGGAATAAGAGAAAAAAAGAAATGTATGAGAAGGAATACAAGTCAAAATTTAAGATTTAGATGACATCAATCACAGAGCTACGACATCACACAATTCCAACAGGCATATTCACAGCATAGTCTTTATAAGCGGCATAAACCAAAATATACAAAAAAGTCATGGACTTAGGTCATTTGATATCTGATTAGACTAAAATTAAAATTCATCTGTAGCAGGAATACATAAAATATACCATCTAGGATGGGTTGAAAATAAAAGGTTAAAAATAGTTACACTAGATGAATATTAGTGAAAAAGAAAGTGAGATAACTACACTAATAACAGACCAAACAGATGATAAGACAAAATGGTAGAAAGAGGATGACCACATATAAAGTGGATAAAGTGTTTAATTAACCATGAAGACCTAGTCATTCTAAACTTGAATACATACAATTTCAATACCTCCAAAGCCAAAACAGAAACACAGAGAGAATCTGCAAAGTCACCATGATACAGGATTATTTCAATCCACTTCTCTTAATGACAAATGTCAGGCAGACCAAAAAAAAAAAAAAACTCTTGTAAAGGTATAGACAATTTTAAGGCACAATTAACAAGTTTAAATTTCTGGACACATAAATCCTTCAACTCAATAATAAAAGAATACACAATCTTCCCAAGCACACAGTGGAACACTTATGAAAACTGATTAATTAAAACTGACAATAAAGCAAGTCTCACAAGAACCGAAGAACTGCTGTCACATAGAACAGTTCTCTGACAACAATTAAATTACATTCAAAGTCAATAATAAAAAGATAAATAACACACTCATTTGTAAAATTTTCAAGGCATCAATAAATAGTGCAAGAATCAAAGAAGAAAATGATTTCAAATACTTAGAAATAACATATAATGGAACATGTTACATATTAAAACCAATGGAATATATATTAACAGCAGTACTTAAAGGGCATTTTTATAGCCTTAAGCTCTTAGATTAAAAAAAAATAATGAGCTAAGTGGTGAACTTAAGAAGTTAAAAAAAAAAATCAGAATAAACCCAAAACAAATAAAAAGCTGGCAATAATAAAGATTAGAAAGTAATGAAGTAGGAGAACACACACACACACACAAATAATCCACAAAGCCAAAAGCTGATTCTCTTTGTAAAGGCTAACACATAAGAAAAACATCTAGTGATCTTGATCAAGGAAAACACAAAAAAAAACTAGGAGTGAAAAATGAAACTTATAGTATCAGTAGAGATTAGAAAGCTAATTAGAGAATACCATAAACAACTTTATGGCAATCTATTTAAAATTTATATGAAATGTGAAATATTAAATCCATCATATATATAATTTTATTCATATATATAATTTTAAGACTACTGAAAAGTAAAGTAAAATTCTCATTCTCAATATTTAAATATTTGAAAATTTTATCAGAGCTTTAAAATCTTCTCACACGAGGCTCAGACTGTTACACAGACAAGTTTTACCTAATTTCAAGGAACAGATTAATTGAGACTTATATACACTCTGCAAGTGATGACAGAGTGAAAATACTGTTGCATTCATTTTACAGGTCAGTATAACCTTGGAGCTAAAACCCGATAAGGACAGTAAGAGAAGAAATATTAGATATCAATCTTAGTTAGAAGCACAGATGCAAGATACTAAAGAAAATAGAAAACTGAGTGCAGGATATTACTTTTAAAAGAGTAACAAAAACACATCAATCACATTAACAAATCCCAAAAATCCAAAGGGCATTTACCATATGGAAAAATGCAAATATCACTCACAATATTAACAGATTGAAGCAGATTTTTAAAATCCTAATTTAAATATATGTGGAAAAAAATTTATACAAACACCACCACTCACAAACTCTAAGCAAGATATATACAGAATGACACTCCTTAATGAAATATATAACCATCATCAATGTCAACAGTGAAAATCAGGGGAAAGACAAGGATACCTAATATTGCTATTTCTATTAAAGAATGAACTTAGGTCCTAGGTAGCACAGTAAGACAAGAAAAGAAAAAACAAACAAAAACAGATGCACCTGTTTCAAAGGGGTATATGAAAAGAAAAACAACTTTCATTATTCACACACAATATGAATATACAAAAAAGTGCAATGAAAGCACAAAGAATTTTAGAATCAGTAAGAGAATTTAGCAATATGGCTGACTACGAAATCAATACACAAAGATCAATTACACTTATACATATATATGTATGTGTGTATGCATATATTAAACATTTGGAACAATTTGACTAATTTAAAAGAAAATACCATCATCAATAGCAGTAAAAATAAGGTACTGAAGAATGTCATCAAATGATATACACAACCTCATGAAAAAAATTACAAAACTTTGAGATATCAAAGAAGACCTAAAGAATTGAAGAGATACATGAGTGCAGATAATCATCCTTAAAAACACATTTTTTCCCCACTGATCATTAGATTTCATGCAACATCAACAAAATCCCTAAGAGGCTTATGAAAGATCTTGGCAAACTTACTTTAAAATTTCTGTGGAAGAAGACAGGCCTCCAAATAGCTAAAAGCAAAATGTACATACAGGATGAGAAGAAGAGAAAAGACGTTGCTACCATATACCAAAATGTGGCATGAAACTTAATACAAAATGGCACTGAGGCACGGGGAGACAAATTGACCAAAAGATCAGAAAAAAAAGGACTCAGAATGAAAGACCCTTACAAACACAGAAACTTACAGTACTGCAGAAACAGCACTGTGGATGCCTACAGAAAGGATAGACTTTTCAATAAACGATTCTAGAACAAATGCATATCAAGATATTTAAGGAAAACTAGAATTTAAAGCCCCGCTTACCACTACAAAATCTATCCCAATTGTATTAGAAACTTAAATGTAGATGTCAAAGCTATGAAATCCTTTCTTGAAGAAACACATGAAAGAATGCCTTTATGATCCTGAGGTAGAAATGGATTTTCCAACCATGACACAAAACGTGAAAAGGTAAAGGGAAAAAATGACTACATTAAATTTAAGGCCTTACGTTCATCAAAAAATACCATAGGGAGTGTAAAAAGACAGGTCATAAAATAAGGGCAAGTATTTGCAGCAGGCATGACTGAGAAAGAATTATTATCCACATACATATCAATAACACCCACAAATCAATAAGAAAAAAAACAGTCATTGGAAAACTGAGGAGGGGAGATTTTATAGAATAAACATGAATGATAAATAAATACATATAAAGATGTTTAACCTCATTAAGTATCAAGGAAATGCAAGTTAAGACCATAGTGAGATATATTTTCTATTTTATAACCCATAGATTGATATAAGGGGCTTCCCTGGTGGCTCAAACTGTGAAGAATCGACCTGCCATGCAGAAGATCTGGGTTTGATCCCTGGGTTGGGAAGATCCCCTGGAGAAAGAAATGGCAACCCACTCCAGTATTCTTGCCTGGGAAATCCCATGGACAAAGGAGCCTTGTGGGCTACAGTCCATGGGGTCGCAAAGAGTTGGACACGACTGAGTGACTAACACACATACATACATACACACACACACACACACACACACACAGAGATTGATACAAATTAAGAAATCTGCAAACACCAAAAGTGGACAATGCTATGTACCCATAGTAATCTTTTATGCTGCGGGTGGGTGTGTAAATTGGTAACAGCTCTGGAAAACAATTTGGCGCTATCTTAACATTTGCATGACTCTATAACCTAGAGTTTTACTCACGGATATCCAAGACAGCAAAAGAGATGACCAAGAGCGCATCAAGCAGTGTTTAGGAAAATATGTAGTCTCAAAAAATGGGAACCAATCCAAAGGTTCATGAACCGGACAGTACGTAAACTGAGGTATATTCACCAGCGGCAGAAATGAACTAATGCCACACACAGCAACCTGGACAGATTGCAAACACACAACACCAAGTGAAAAAAGCGAGTAGCACAAGACAGTATAGGACTGACACTGTATTTCTAACCCTCCATCAAGTAAAACCAAATATCACGTTGTTTAGGGATACACAGACATGTCATTAAACCACTCTAAAAAAAGACAGAATATTTACTGCTGGCAAGAAAGACGGGGGGAAGGCGGATGAGGAAGAAGCGCACAAGGTTCCAATGATGCTCCAGCTCTGGCAGTGAGTGGTTAAGTCCCCAGGTCTTCCTCACGCCATCATTTAGCTTCATAATTCACATACACTACATGTACTATTTTGCAGGTGTCAAACATCACAAGATAAAATATGCTTGGAATACCTGGTTGGGGCTAGGCTTATGAAAAGTATATGCCAAGGGAAGGATACAGAAGCCTCCAATGGAGACAACAGTCAACAAAACTCTTGCTATGAAAGAGGACCAGTCAGTGGAGAGAGTAAGAGGGAGAGTTTGTGTTTGGTTTATTACGCTTTTGTTGTCTTTCTAATTACAAAATATTTGGAGCACAGAGGGGTCAACCATAACATTCTACAATTTTTCTTTCCAAAAAAAAATTAAACAAGTGCTGCCAATAACTGTGGAAGCAGCCCTCCCCACTCCAAAAGGAAAGTAAACGTATTTCATTTGATTTTTCTTTTAAACTGAGAGTTATGAAGGTATGCCTGGAAGCTGATGGGAGTCCTCCAGGAGGCAGGAAGAACATGTGGATGTTGTCCACCTGTGTCAGCATCACCCAGTAACTCGCCAGCTCCAGGCACGTTTGTTAAGGCACTTCCCGCTCAGAGCAGAGGCTTCCGGACCCCACTCCTTTCACTTCAGCACCCTTCTGAAGAAGCACACGCAGAGCCCGGGGGTCCCGGGGCCAAGAATCACTCACTGGCATGGCCATCAGGGTCCAGCCCACACCCACCTCATCCCCCTATGCTCTAACCAGCTGGGTCCGAAGCAAAGATGGAAAGAGAGAAGGAGGGGGGAAAAATAACTTTTTTTCCTTCACTTTGAACCATGAGTATACCGCAAGAAGGATGACGGCTTACCTAACGGACTAACAAACATGGTGGGCTGAGGGGGCCTTCCAAGTGTGAGCCATCACATTCGTGAGAAAACGAAGCGAGGGGGGCAGAGAAGGAGGGAGGCAGTCAGAGGGGAAGGGGAAGCGGGAAGATTCACCGGGAGGTCTCAGAGCGGAAAGCTTCATTCTGTGGCTAATCCAAAGCTACCAGATGACTCCCCCACAGCCGCCTCAGACAAAACACAAGCAGGTAAACAGCATTCTCATCTCAGACGGAATACGGTCCAAATCTGACCACCCTCCGAGAGTCCACCAAAGATGCTCAGCGACATCGTGGTGATGTGCTGATACCTGACCCCCAAGTGTGCGATGGACTCAATTCCACAAGATGAAATGAACCATCAAACCAGTCCATCCTAAAGGAAACCAGTCCTGAATATTCGCTGGATGGACTGATGCTGAAGCTGAAGCTCCAATACTTCGGTCACCTGATGCGAAGAGCCGACTCATTAGAAAAGCCCCTGATGCCGGGAAAGATTGAAGGCAGGAGGAGAAGGGGACGACAGAGGATGAGATGGTTGGATGGCATCACCGACTCAATGGACATGAGTGTGAGCAAACTCCGGGAGATAGGGAAGGACAGGGAAGCCTGGCAAGCTCCAGCCCAGGGGGTCGCCAAGGGTCGGACACAACTGAGCGGCTGAACAATCAGAACCTAAGCTAGCAGAAGCCTAACTGGTGCGTAATTACTGAAAACCATTAAATAAGAAGAGTCCCTTTGGTCTCCTTCTCCCACTCCCACCTCTGCACCCTCTCACAACGGAACTGCAAAATCCATCCTCCACTTTTCTCAGAAAATAAAAAGCACTTCTGTGGTGTTTGGGTGCAAAAAAGGCAGTCAATAGCATGTAGTAGCTGAATGAGGTCTCAGTGTTTCCATTAGAAGATGTATAGTCAATTTCCAGGTATTCCAGTTATAAAAAGTTTCTCATGTGCGCGCACACACACGCACACACACACACACACACACGCAAATGCTACTGTGACTGCTCCCCAGTGGACTAAAGTTGCACACTCCAAGTAAGGTCTACGGCCCATTCTCCATCTTCACCACCCACACTTGAGGCTTAACAGCCTCATCTCTCACCTGGGTTTCTGCAAAAATCTCACCACACACTGGTTCGGGCCCGACACCAACTGCCCCTGCGGTGCGTTTTCCAGGCTGCAGCCAGAGGTCTCCCAGGCACAAAGCTGATGGGAGGAAATCACAAAGTCTCCCGATCTTGCTGCCTGGCATGATCTGGCCCCTACCTTCCACCTCCCGAGCCTCAGCTCTAACCCGGCTCTAACCCCTCCCCAAACACCAGGCCCTGCCGGTCCCCAGTCCGCTTCTCCCATGCACCCCGCCCTTCCCCTCAGACCTCAGTCCAGATGTGCCAGCTTCAGGAAGCTTCTTCTGACTGCTAGGTCAGACACCCTATCACAGACTCCTCTGATGCCTCACACTTCTCCTTTCTTTGGTTATCCAGTGAATGTCTGTTTCCCACATTCAGCCAACACAGAACTACACCCGTCTTGCTCATTATTTTATTTCTAGCACCCAGTGTAGTACCTGCTACACGGTAGATGCCCAAATTTTTTAAACTTTAAAAGTAAATCAATAACTTCTTGCATATACATTCTAAAACACATATCAAAAATATTCAAGTGTGGGAATAAAAGTGTATCTAGTGCCCTTGAATTAAATGAGTACAATTTACAAATCTGGTATCTCACTTCCACTCCAAAAAAAAAAACCAACAAAAATATATGGGGCATAATTATCATTGCCTTCCAACAAGTCTTTGGTACCAAATTTGAGAAGACATTCATAATACTCTTCAAAGTCCAAATTGCATAATCATTCAAATCCATCTCCTACCTTTATACTCATGTAGTACACATGTAAATAGGATTTCAATCTTTCAGTTAGTCTATGCTTAGTTTACTTGAAAGTATCCTTGGAAGATGTTTACTTCCACACTTTGACATCACTTGTTTGAAAAGCACTTTCTTACTGAATCAATATAGAACTTACACCCAAAGACAGCAAAGCAGTACCAGGCTCCAACTGCAATGCTGGCACCGAAATATTTTCTTCTTTTTATCACCATAGTACCTCACACTATAATTTGAATCTTAGCTTTCAAAAAAATTTACTGAATGAATGAACAAGCAAGTAAATGAAAGTTAACCATTCTTAATAATTCTTTTGCTATTTCAGCAAAACATATTCACACTGCAAAAAAAAAAAAAAACCAAACTATACGGAGTCATTCCTTTCATTTTTCTGAAGCTTTCAACATTCTTTAAACAAACCTTCAACAATAATGGATTTTGTTTAAGTAAAATTATTTGAAGTACTAATGGACTACTGCTCACCTGATCCAGTCCTACCAAAATTACTAAGGATATTAAAGTGGGGGCACTGCAAAGTGTACACCCATGTAAAAGAGAAACGGTTCCACACGGGCTGAAGGGCAAATGGAAGAATAATAAGAGGCTAACAAGATCAAGGAGAAATTAAATATCAAGGGAAAATTAGAAACTAAAAGAAGCACCCACAAAAGAACAGAAAAGCATTTCATGGTTTGGGATACCAGTTAGTAGACAATGAAGTTCTAGAAGGTACACAGCAAAGAACAATTATTTGAACAAGGATTGAAATTACATTGTTCAGTCTTCCCTTCCAAATTGCAAAACTGGGTTATGTATGAAACTGTAGATTCAATCTTGAAACATGATTACCCACCTGATGACCAAAAGCTTTTATCTCTGAGTTTTAAGGCATAAGGTTGCAAAATATTCCCAACACAATCCCTTATGTTCGAAAGTGAAGACAAAGTTTGAGGAAGACATAGGTTTGGAACTGACTTTAGTAAATTAGGTCTAGAATGTTCTCTTCGTCATAAAAATCTTGTTTATATTCTATAGCAAATACAGTTATTCATTAATAAATTCTTCCTATGCCAATTTCAACTAGAACTTCAATTCTTGGCTTGAACTGGAAACTGGGATCATGTGTTACACTGAAACACTTGGAGGTCACAGAGAGAAAGACATTTTCATCTGAACTACCCAACACTCAAGGAGAGGGTGGTGTTTATATTCTTTTCCTATGTGTGATGTAATTTTGACACATTTTATTCAGAGGTGTATCCGGCTACTCCATAATGTTTTTACAAACATTATATAGGTTTCGGCTATGATCACAATATCTTTGAGTGTTTTAAATGTATTTCCAAATGTATTATATGACAATAATCACCAGCACATTTCCCTGCTAGCTTCTGAACCAAGGGCCACAGCACCGGTAATGGCCAGTGATGATAATAAAATTATAATGCTGATGTTCTGCAATTGGGAAATATTTTTAACGATAGTATAAAACCCCTCTTGAAGTGTACTGGAGAGTTTCACTTTATTTTTTCAGCTTGAAGATGCAGGCTTTGAGGGTCTATCACTTTGCCAATATGAAATAGCTATTTAACAGCAAACATGGCAAAAAAAGCTAGATTGCCAGAATTCAGTTAAAGAAATCACTTTCTCCAAATTAGCTTAAAATTTCGACTGCTCAATGATACAACAGGAAGAGTTTGAAACTGGGAATATCAAAATCTTGATTTCCACGCTGCCATTGCCATTAAAAATATATACATATGGGGAAGGAACTGGATTATCTGGAAAGGAAATCTCAAAATCGGAAAAGGAAAAAAAAAAAAGGCATTCAAGACAGGAATGTCTGTCTGGAGGTGGTCGAGATGCCTAGATCACAAGTGAGTCCACTTTGAGCTATAGAATCTGCTCTTCCATCCAGCCTTCCCAGTGGCCTTCCTCTGTGCCTGGTTCACAGTGATCTTGACATTAAAATCCTCCCCAACAACCCCATGTCAAAAAATCTCCTCTTCTTTCAAGAATCATACTCTATTTACCCATGAAACCTTCATTATTAATTTTCCCCAGCAAGAAGTAAGTTTTCTCTTTATCTAAACTCCCACCATGTTAATGACACTTGCCTTCTGGGCATTGAGTGCTAATTAAACATGTACTTTTCTGTTCTTTCCTGTCAAAAATATATCCCTCTCAGGGTAGGACCTTGCTCCCACAAAGCCCTCTAGGTCCTGCAATTGCTAACACAGGGGATGTGTGCATAGCATGTACTAAAAAGATATATTAGACGAACCATCAGTAAGAATTATGATGGGTAGATAAAAACTAACTGGCTAGATGGACACAACCAACATCTTACAACACTATATTAAAACATGAGGGGCTAAATTGATGCTGTGCTATGAATCCCCAGATAATGATATAAAAAAAAAAAACAACTTTTGAAACCGTTCATTATCCATTTTTATCCATCTTAAGTAGAAATAAAAGTAATTACTGACAAGATATGCAAATGTGCATCTTTTCCACAACTTGCTCGTCAGTATTTTACACAAGATGAAAACTAGAGTGTCTAGAGCTATCGTTTCAACAAAGCTAGGTCTTTCTCTAGTTTAACAGTCCTCGAAATGCCTTGTAGTTAAGTCTTGGCTTGGGCGATTTGAGATTCAAAACCTTCCATTTGGATACCTTGCAATTCAGCTAAGCACCCCAAAAGGGAATGTTTAAATTAATGGAAGATTAAAGCAAGGAAGAACATTCTAAAAGGTATTCTGTAATGGGGCTTTGTCACCACCTTCTCTGTTTTATTGGGAAAAGAGTCTTTTCCCAGGGGCCTGAAAGTTTATATGCCAGCCATCAGTCTCATTTAACTATTCGAACTTAAAAATGTCAGAGAAGGAAAAAAGTAATGGAAACGCTGACATGCTATGAAGTCAAGAGGCGTAAGCAGGTGCTCCTGCGACCCAGGGTCATAATTCAATCGAGCTGTATTGTGACGTCATCTGTTACGGAAAAAAGCCAAGTGGTTTATGAACAGCGCCAGAACCCCCAAGATTAAATTACAGCCCTGATATTTAATCAGGGGTCTTACTTTGTTATTTTTAATAACACAATACATTTTAACAGTTATTCATCAACTGCCTTAGCCAAATTAGAGCACGTGATGACAAGTGACCTGGATTACAGGGGCCATCTCTCACGTTTTGAACTTTTATTATTTTTCAGAAATGGAAGATCATACAAGTTTCCCTCCTCTTAAGAAACATACAGTTGGTACCAACGGATTGAGTCCAAATCTTAATTAAAAGCAGCATGGGGTCCCTGACCAGCGGGTCAGGACATCTGTATTTGTGTCTTATTACATCCCATAACCAACTGTATGATTTGAGCAAAAGATATTTAACCCTCCCAAACCTTGGCTCTTTATTTTAAAAAAATCATAGACCATCTCTAAACTCTCCTGATAAGTCTAAATTTCTATAAATCTTTTACTTAAAAAAAAACAACATTGTGTAGTTTCTTTGGGATTCCTTGAGGATCAAAGTGAAAAATTTGTATAGCTGAAAAGATGATGAACTTTTAATTTAATAAAAAATCATTACCATCGAAGAGGCATGTGTCAACTAAAAATTGAGGGGCAATATCAGTGTCAGCAAACGAAACAGGTTCTTTAAAAAGTCATGTACAAATAGTGCTGAACGTGTGAAGGGTTGTTTGCAAAACAAATCAATACAGGCACATCCAACAATGGATTGCAGTTAATAAACCACATATAGTAATTACCACCAATGGCAGTTTAGAAAGTGATTCATTAAATGTTAATTGTCACACAGAAGTACAAAAGGAGCCATTTGAACAATCAAGTGGCTGCACCTTTAAATAAAATACTTTCTTACAGCCCTGAAATTCATCCATATAAACTGATTCTAAACACACCTGGGTATTTGATATGCTGATTAACTGGGCCTTTATTTATTGCTGAAATGAAAGTAAATATGACAAGCTTTTCAATACTTTCGCTATTCCTTTGAGCCTGATATAAAATATATATATAAAACGTATAAAAAGTATTAACCAATCTTCTCTGAGATTAAACTGCTATTTCTCTTACATCTCTCATAAGCATTAAGAGACATATGGTTCAAAAGGACCCACCTAAATTCATGTGCCTACTTTATTGCTGAGTCTAAGTGGGCTGACAAATTTAGAAAATGGATAACCCCACATGTAAGCTAATAAACTTGGTGGTCAATTTTGAAACCTTTATTCAAAGTAATAAGAAACCAGTAATCAAAAAAAAAAACAAAACCCTATGATATGCTTAACTTTATTTTCTGTAATACTCAGCGCCATCCAATTGACTTGGAAGAACACCTGGTCATAAAAAATTAGGTCATAAAAGACAAAAAAATAAGAAAAGAGGGGATTTTTTTTTTCCTGTTCCTACCTAGCTTCATTTGGATGCTCTGTCTGTGCAAAATCTGACTTACCCAACATACAGATATAGGTTCTCAAAGTTTGGCCAAGAACCTTTTGGTTCCAGACTTGTAAACCAAAGAACATTTCAAAACACACCATGTTCCTTATTAGACAACTTCAGATTTGTTATCTTAGCTTATGGGAACAGACCTAAATGGCATCATAATACTAAAAGTTGAAAATCACAGGCCTGGGGCCACCAGGACTCAACTCTGCCTTGGACGAGGTTGCAAACTTCCAATATAAAATGCAGTTTACCATTAGGAGTAAATGTTTGATCTATAAAGCTTCCAAAATTACTTTGTTTATCATAGCAGATGAAAGCAAAAAGGAATAATTTTAAGCTCAAAACAAAACTGTTTATACGACAGTCTTGACTGCTCCATGATTCTAAGCATTTAAGACAGATTCGAGCAATTAACAGCATAAACTTTCATTACATAGTTCTATTATATATGTTTATGTGACTTAGCTGTTCATCTGTTATTTAAGTGATTTCCTCATTACAATAGTAGGGTAAAGATAATTTGCTGATGCTGTCAAAAATGTTAAGCATTTCAGGCTCAACAGATCTCAGATCCCTACACTTGTTTAATGCATTTTATTTACTTAAGTCAGTGTCAAATAGAGTACTGCTTCTTCCTTCTGAATTTAGAAAATGTAACATTTTAAGCACATGTCTGGTAATAGACATATCAAAACTTAACTTCAAAGCTGCTTATTTTAGGGATGCAGATAGAATTCAAGATTTTTGTTCTGGAATATTAGGTTTCAAAGATCTAACAAGAAACTGTAAGACTTTTTTTACAGTTAAAGATAGGAAACCTTTTTTTTTTTTTTTTTAAGATATTAACAGAGCAAGCTTAGTTACCTCAACTTGGGGTTTTACTAGGTTCATAAAAATTGAAAACAAAATATTTTTACTGGTCCCCAAGCAGACTGCTAATTTACAGTAGAACCAAGTCACAACTTTGAAAATACCCACTATATTTTCCTGGTTAAAAAAATAATAATAATAATATGAGAAAGATACTAAGCTTATTTGGATGATAAAGCAGGAAAAATAATGGACATGGCTTATACCATTAGTGTAAACATGTTTTTTAAAAATGTTTATCTATTCTAATAATCAGGAATAGTATCATACACCAAGCCTCGTGTGTGTGTGTGTGTGTGTGTGTGTGTGTGTTTGAAAAGACACTGAGCTAGGCAGACAGACCTAGTGTGTGTGTGTGTGTGTGTGTGTGTGTGTGTGTGTGTGTTTGAAAAGACACTGAGCTAGGCAGACAGACCTAGAGAGAGTGTGTGTGTGTGTGTGTGTGTGTGTGTGTGTGTGTGAAAAGACACTGAGCTAGGCAGACAGACCTAGGTTTAGAACCGAACTCATTCCTGGCTGCCTTGAAAGAAAGTAGTTTATCATCTCTGAATCTCGGTTTCCTCATTTATGAATTGAGCATGGTAATCCTGGCATCTCATTGGGTTCTTGTGAGGATAAAAAAAATACAAGAATATAAGTGCACAGCACACCACTTGGCATAGGAAGAAGCACTTTAATTCCATCAGTATCATGCCCATCCACACCCTATTATTCAATCTAACATCCTGCAAATAATCACAAGCCAGATCAGGCAAAACAGAACGATCAACAATCCAAAATTCAGCTCCAAGCCTTAAAAAACAATCAAAGGGCACATATACATTGAGAAGCATTTGTAGGCACAAAGATCAGTACACAAATCCTGAGACCCTGTTATGCAACACAAATTACAGAATAAAACATAGGACTGAAACCAATGTTACTCCAATAAAAAGATTTGCAGGGCCACAGAGAATCAGCAAATCAAAACTTGTTTTTTAGAATAGCAAATAAACACACACTTGAGAACATCTTAACATGGGCCTCAGTTTTCTTTGGCTGTACAGTGAAGGCACTGGGCTGTGTATTTCTAAGGGGCTCTGACCCCCAAAATTCTATGGTTCTCGTGAAATGGGTTTAACACCACACTCCTTGTTTTTTAACCTGTTAATTTATTCTTCGTTTTACAAAAAGCCACACAACCATTATGAACTGCACTGTAATAGTAAGGCTGTTTAAAAACAGATACACACACACACAATTAAATAACTCTACTGCACATATACCTTTGGGGGAGGCCAATTTTTTTTCACACCATAGCCATGAACTCAAACTGTACGGATGGAAATTAATTCAGGAGGCTGGCCATTTGAATCTTCTCTACAACACAAAACGACCCACTGGATCGATATTTTTTTCTTACTGAATTTTCTAAACTGATGTGTCATCTGGGTGTCACGTGGATATTGGTGAACAAACTTGTGTGAATGTCAAGAGACATTTTTTCGCTTCCAAAAATGACCATGACAGGGATGTGGTGTTTTATTGCTGCTGTTAATTGTTAAAACACCCATTCACTTGGCACCTTTAACAAATGCTGAACACCTAAGTAAAACTAAACAGTTACAGGGGGGAAAGGCTCAACTTTTAAACTGAGGGAGAAAGATGTAGAATCCATCACAGACTAAGTGTAAATACTTGTAACAGATGTGACCAGGGCTATTGTTGAGTATGGATAATTTTAGAGCCCCAACTTTAAAACTACTTTTTAAAAGATGCCAAAGCTAGTCTGTTTATCTTTTGCTCATAAAAGAATCAAAGGTGACCAAAGAAAACTGCATTTTTGTTATATCAGAAAATTAAATCCCTGTTCATCAATAAATTGTAAACTCTTGATGCATTTTTTTTCCCTTTGGGTAACTTGGCCATCCTACTTTTTAATGAGAATAATTTTCCAGTCATCCAGGCATGTGGATGCTTTTAGCTTGTTTTAAGATCAATGATACGATGGATCTGCAATCCCTTTATAGAAGTCACCATATAGATTTCAACTATTTCTTACAAATAATTCCAGAGCCCACCAGTTCTCCCTGTTAAGGTCATCCACACTCTGAACTATCATGGCTGAATTGTTTTAGAGCTCTCTGCTGAACACCTGCAAACATCAAACAAAAACGGCTGGTCCTTTCCTGGGTTGACAAAAGCCTTTCATGTGAAAAATGCTCCCTGGGAATGTCAGGCTGTAGCTCAGGTTACATTCCATTCTCCCTAGCAGCCTCACCATTTCTTAAGGTGGTAGGGAAAACCATGTTTGTGAAATGAAAGATTAAAGGCAACATGGCCACACTTTATTTTCATTCTCACACTGCACATCACGATGGAGCGTCCTACATGTGAATGGAACTCACAGCCACAGAGAACTTGAAGCAGGAAACATCACCATGCCTCACTCTGAAAACAACAGAGCAGTTCATCCCAACATGAACGGTTCACTTATACTTTGAATCTTTTTTCCCCTGAACCCAAGTTTCAAAGCTACCCATGAGAACGCTATCTGAGCACCCTTGCTCGGGACAATGGATATTAACCGGATGTACATTTACAAAATTATTTCTCAGTCCAAAGTTTTCTAGTTCATCCTTTCAGTAAAGAGGCAAAATGCAGTTTTTCTCATTTTTTTTTAATTTTTTGTGCTTTAAAAGGGGACTTAGCTTTGCTACTGAGTAGAAACAAAGCCACTTACTATGTCTTGGACAGATGAGAAAAATCAAGACTCCAATCTGTACTCTGTATGTTACAGTCCCCATCATACTGCATTGGATGAGTACCCTGCATTTGCAATCCAGCCACCAGAACAAAACAGCCACTACACTTTTCACCTTTATAAGTAAACACATGGGCCTGAAAACTACACCTTTGGCTGGTACAAAGTCACTTAAAGTTCAACACCTTAAAAATAATCACAGCATATTCACTGGAAATATCACAACCTATCTCACTAAGGATGAAGTCTCTATCTTATACAGATTTACTGTATGTATAAGACAGGTTTATGTATACAGATATACTGTCTTAAGAACTGTGTAAGTTTCAATATATGACCACTTACCAAAATTCATTAATATATATTCATACTCATCAAGCCTATACTCTGTAAACACTTAAACATCATAGCAAAGACTTCATTTAAATGTGAACACAGAAAAGGGACCAAGATGCACAGTCGTCTTTTTAAATGTAACACAATTTCATGCTTCTAAAATCAATCTTACTTTATTAAACCATACTGAAACTGATATATTTAATTATTCCAAATGTGTCAGCTTTTACAAAAAGTACAAAAGAGTATTTTTGCACTGACTCTGAAAGCAGTCTATCTCTGAGCCTTTCTGACATAATCTACTTTCAGATTTCAACTGAATACACATTTTCTTAAGGAAAATCTTGAGGAAAACTACTGTCAGAGATAAAGTTAGTTTTGATACTAACATGAAAAATTAATTTGCCTACAACAGACACTTGCACTCCTCTTTCCTTCAAAACTGTGTAGAAAATACAATATAGAAATGTGGAAGATACAATATGAAAACAAAAAAAAATATATAAGTCCCAAATTAAAAATATAACAGGTTCTAGGACAGTCAAAACACAAACATATGGTCAAGAGTTCTTTTAATCAAAGTGGACTCCTCCCCAAAAAAGATAAAATGTAAGTATAGGAGGCATCTCATATTTCATAAATTGAGTTTTAGAGATAATTCCCTTAGACTTTTGGGGCCAGCAAAAGGAGAAGTAACTTATTTGGAAATGAGCAACTTTTAAAAGGCATTAGTTTTAGAAAAAACATACCAATTATACAAATCACAAAGATGAATAGGTTTCTTTCATTGCTACAGCACCAAATGAATATTAAGAGATGTGAAATTATCTTCAATAGCTAACAGACAATTCCACTGGTATCTCACAGTTAAACGATGTCAATATTTACCAGTCTGACTTAAGAACAGGACTCTGTCTAATGTCCTGTTAGGTACCACTGCCAGAACTCCTAAGATACTATAGCTGTTTAACAGGCACAAATGGATTTAAGCCTTGAACCTAAAAGGACAGCAAGCAACAATGTATGACGCCTTCTGATATGAAATTCACTGGACAAAAAAATAACTTTTTAAATGAATAGCATATTTTCACTTTCAGTAAGAGACCTTCAGAGAGTCCCCTATTAAAACTCCTCCTTAGATACCAGATAATCATTGCACACACAGATTCCTTTGTGAATACCGCTAAGGTCTTTTGAAAGCATCAACCAAAGGTCTTTCATTTATAAAATGTAAAAGTCCTTCCAAATTTCTAACTTTAAACATAGCAAAAATTCACTGCCCAAGTAAATACTTAGGGGGAGAAAAACAGCTAAAGCACCAAAAAGGATATTTTAAATACAAATGAATTCATATTCAGCTCTTAGATTAGAAAGAATCTCTCTATTTACAGCTATGGTTTACTACGCAGCATTCATCTACAAAATTAAGTGCTCATTTTTTAAAAAGGGTTAATTATACATAGTTCCCAGAAAACTTGATATTATTTACAAGGAATTTGCCCTTTTCATGAAAGTCAGATTTTTCCCTCTATTTTCAATAAGGAAACATTAATTTATTCCTCCATGTTAACACTGCCTTATCTTCACATGTTTGATTACAACTGTATCAGAAAATTGCTTTTAAATTAAGTGAGAATTCTGAGACAGTTTTCTTGATTCCAAAAAAAAAAAAAACTTTTAATTTTGCAAAAGATAACATTTTTGCCTAAGTTATACTACTAATGGATAATGAAATAACCATATCATTACAGGCTAAAATTTCAATGACTTTTGCAGAACACTCTAACAGAGCCAAAAATATACCATGAGTGAACAAACAGCTAAGAACATTTAACTACACACTAAGAAAAGAATTTACATACTTGAGCCAGTAAAATGTCCACTCGCCAGAGAAGTTGGTCCATTTTTCCCACTGCTCACAGGAGGTGAAAACATCTAAAAGAAACAAAGAAATATTACTGTTGAAAAGAAGACAACCGTGCCTTCAGAGCTCATCTGAGACCTTTCATACTCTATATAATGTACAGTTTATGCCAAGTGTTCATTTTAGTAAAATACATCACCATCCAACTTAAAACTAAAACAGGCACAATATTACCAATCACTCTTACCCCCCCACCCTTTACCACTCTGTTCTTTCTTTTTCCTCAGGTTCATTAAATCGCCAGAACTAGGCAGTACTACGTTTTAAACCACAACACAGTCCCCATAATGTTAACAAGATTCGGTTTGGAGGGCAGCGAGCTCTCTAGAAGACACGCGTTTTACAAAGGAGAAGAAAAAAGTTGTTTATTTTATATTGAAAACCTTGGCCATAAACGTGGCAATGTCCATTTCGATCCCGTATAGGATTTGCCTGTCATATGTGAACCCAAATAAAAATAAAAGTGCCACCTGCACTAAATTCTCATTTCGTCTCTCACATGAGAGCGTTTGGAAGCAAGACTCTCTCCCCCTCTCTCTCTCTCTCTCACTCACTCTCTCTCTTTCACTCCCTCTCTCTCCAGCATTTATTTCGACCCTAATTGGTTTCCCTCTTCTTCGACGTTATCTAGTGGATAACGCGCACCTTCCCTGAGTCAGAGCCTGCAGAAAGCAAAGGAACGAATGGACGAAGTGCAGCAAGCAGAAAGGGGGCTAAAAGCTGCCTAGGGCTACGTTTCCTGGCAAAACTTCCGAAAGCCATTTCTCCAAAAGGTCTAGAAGAGCAGCAGCAGCAGCAGCAACAAGAAAAGAGAGCCCCCCACTTAGAAGGCGGTTTGGATTTTGTGTGTTTTGTGGATTCTTTTCATTTTGCTTTGCAAATGCATCTGACACCAAACTCATCTGGCATTAAAAATGAATTAATTCCCCTGATATGCCTGGGACTTGGTTTGGGGAAGGGAGGCAAAGTGATGAGAAGGACCAAGTCCAGCCGTAAAACTCCACAAGTGTGTAAGTTCTGCTTTGTGTGATCGCCCGACTACGAAATTTACAAAGTCTAAAGGGCTTCTAAAGAACGTGTGCTCAGCATATACACACGAGTTCTCAGAATCCCAGGAGAAGATTTAAGTGGGAGAAGGCAGGTCCTACTGATTCCAAACCATCGTCAGTTTAAAACTTTGAGCCAACTGAGGTCTCCTATTTTCTCTTTTCCATTTTCAGAAAAATAAATAAATAAAATGAGTAGCACGCAAAGTACCAATACTTTTAGGGTTCTGATAAGGCCAAGTTAAGGGGTGGTTTACAGTTTAGAGGTGTCTGTTTTTCCCTTCCACTGGGGTGAGACTCCATTATTTGGGGGTTAGGTGGGTAGTGAATTCAAAGCAAGTAATCAGACTGAAAAAAAAAAAGCCTGAATCCTCCATCACACCCAAAAACTGTAGTTAAAAACTTATCAGAAAGACCTTCACGTTTACCAAGCATTCAGCCAATTAAAAATTATTCCTGTCCTTTAGATCCTATTGGTTTCTACCTCAAAGTGCTTGGGTTTTTTGGTTTGGTTTTGTTTTGTTTTACAGCTGTTGTTAGTTTCCACCGTTCTTTCTTACCGCACTGAAATCCAGTAAATCACTCAGCTCTTTGTCCGTGCCTAAGGCAGCCATTCGCTGTTGGTGATGCATTTTAGCAAAATCACACAAACCTAGAAACATGGAAATAACCGCAATCAGAAAATCCAGTCCCAATCCTTGGAGAAAACACAATCGGATTTTTGGAGACTGGGGGTGGGGGGGTTGGGGGTGGGGACGTGGGGGCGGGTGGGATTAAGGTGGAAAGGAGGGAGGGATAGGAGAGTTGCTGGGTTGTTTCTTTTTTAAGATGGAATAGGCAGCAATAGCAAAAAAAAAAAAAAAAGCGATATTGATACTGTAT
Organism: Cervus canadensis; assembly: GCF_019320065.1. NCBI lineage: Eukaryota > Metazoa > Chordata > Mammalia > Artiodactyla > Cervidae > Cervus > Cervus canadensis. The sequence continues at coordinate 10,397,451 of NC_057408.1, forward strand.
TTCCAAAGAGACGATCAAAACTGGTAACATCCACTATAAAACCAAAACCGGGAAGGGGAAAAAAAAATTGCCGCTCCTCAGCGCATCATTTTATGCAACAGGAGGTAGAGCGAGAAATGAATGGATCACAGAGAAAAGAGAAACTACTCCGAACGATCCGGTCTCAACTTTCCCCCCCACCCTCCACCCCACCCCCCTCACACACACACTCGCGTACACACGCGCGCGCACACACACTCACACACACACGCACACACACCACTCCCCTCTGCGTTTCAAAGTAGCTATAAAGAAATTAAAGATGAGCGTCTCTGGAGTGAAAACACGTCCAAAGGGGGAGGGGTGACAGGGTCGGCGAAAAGAACGGGGGGCGGGGGGGGGTGGCCCCGCGGTGGAGGGTCGGGGCTTGTAATTGTCCAGCGCCCTAATTTGTGAAAGAAAGGGTTGTAAAAATTAAAGTCAGGCCCTTGGCAAAGTCAGCGGTCCCTCCGAGCGGCAGCGCCGGGGAGGAGGGCGTGGGGGGGCCCGGGCGGGGAGGAGGGGGGTGCGCAGGGACGAGGGGGAGGGAAGAGCGCGGGAGGGGAAGGGGTGTCTCCAGCGGGAGCGCCGGGGAGACCGGGCGCCCGCGGCGCCGGAGGCGCGGAGCCGCGCGCGGGGCCGCCGAGCCCGAGCCCCCCGCGCCGCCCGGCGCTCCGGCCCCGCCGAGCCCGGCGCGCTCGGCGCCGCTACCTACCGCCCGCGCGCGAGAAGGGGCTCTCGGTGCACCGCCGGCGCCCAGGCGGCGTTCATGTCTACCCGCCGCCGCCGCCGCCGCCGCCCGCGCCCGCTCGGTCCCCGCCGCCGCCGCCGCCGCCGCCGCCACTACAGCTCCGCAGACAGACAGCCAAGATCCCTGACTCTTAACACCAACTCTCTTCTCCGGGGAGGGGAGGGGACGGGCGGAGGGGGAGGGGGAGACACGCCGAGGCGCACGGAATTGCAAGTTCAGCAAAGAAATGGGTGGGGGGGCGGCTCCGGCGGGGCGACGCGGCGCGCGCGGGTCGGGCTGGCTGGGATGCGGACCCCCGCCCGCCGCCACCCCACCCCCGAGAAAGAAAAGGGGGGAAAAAAATCATCTCTACACCTCCCCCGCCTCGCCAAAAAAAAAAAAGAAATACAAACGAAATTTCACCGAGCACCTCATTTTCCCTCAGATCGTCAGTTACAATCTGAAGCCTGCACCCTTCAGGGTTTTGGTTTTTTTTTTTTTTTTTTGCCCGTTTCATCCAGCCGAGGCACACTTTGAAACGGATTTCACTTTACGTCCCCTCACTTCTTTCTTTCTCTGATTCTCCCGTTCCCTCACTCACACATCCTTACACGGTAAAGCAAGTTTATACTAGGCTGCAAATACACGTGATGCAAAAAGACTTTGCCAAGAGGAACAATTTTTTTTTTTTCTTTCTTTTCCAGATACAAACCAAGCTACATTTTACTGGGGAGATTTTCCTATCGGTAGTTCTGCGTTGGGGGGGGGGGCGGGGGTGGGAGAGGCGAAACCCAAATTACATACTTTTTTTTTTACCCCTCCCTTTTAAGTCACAGAATAGTATAGCTGTGAACTTTGGAAAAAAAAAAAAAAAAGGCAATTTTTGAGGGTAGATGTTGTTTTGTTTTTACACTTGAGTTCCTAGGCACGCTAAGTCCCCGTTCGCCAGCACGACAAGTTTTTCATTCAACATTGACCATTACAGGCCCTGCATGTTCTTAAAACATACTTTTTCACATCACTTTTTAGGATGAAAATTAAGCTGCATAATTCTACCGTTTCGTAATAACAAGCGTGCTTCAGCCAGTATATGCAACAGACGCTATTTTAACGTGTGCTAAAATACACATTCTATAAACCCTGTTATGGCTAGATGTGCGAGTACATACACAAAACGCATGCACACACTTTTTCCCATTGGCAGTTATTTAATAGGTTGTTCCTTTTGTTTTAATAAAACACTGGGATCGACATTTTAAAAATTAAATTAAATCACAAACAGTTTACTCTGACAGCAAATTGTAACGTTACCTTAAGTGGCCACAAAAATGCTCACAATATTCCAAGGAAAGTGACTTTAAAAAGAGAGACAAAAATCTTCTGCAAGTACTGAGTATCTCACATGTGTATCCCCCAAAAAAGTACTTTAACTGGTACTCAGTTCTGTTCCAGGGATATCCACAGAATACAAGATTATGCACCTGGCTCTGGTTTTTGCATTTTCCACCATAAAACTGCAACAAAACTCCCTCCCCCAAAAAAGAAATCATTAAAAAAAAAAATCCAACAACTTTTTCTTATTGTTTATAAAAAAATATCAACACAGGATAGTGATAATTTTTCCTCAGACAAATCTTGTTGGTGGCTTTTTTTTTTTCTTCTCCTCTTATAAAGTCTTAAACTTGTTCCAAGTTTAGAGGTGTCTCATCCTCCTCCTCCTCCTGATCATTGACTCCCCCGTGGAGTCACATTGATAATAATAGGTTTCCCTGAAAGATACATTGTAATCCATTCACATCCGGGCACTGCGGGCTTATAAAGAGAAGGCGCTGCGGCCGCCGCGGCTCCTCCAGACAATGACTGGAGAGGGGCGGGGCGGGAGCGGGCGACCATAGAGTAGTAAACAGAGCGCCTAGAGAGGCCGCCAAGATGGCGGCGCGTGCGGGCCACGCCTCCTCCGGGAAGGGAGGCGGGCGGCGGGGCGCGGGCGGGCGTCGCGCGTGCGGCCGGACCGCAAGGGTACCCGAGGCCAGGGCCTTCCGCGGGCTCCGTACTCCTGCGCGCTGCTGCTTGTTCCTAGCTCTTGCCCTTCTCTGTCCTTTGACCCCAAAGTCTGGTTTCTAAAGAAATGAAGGAATTAAACTCCGTAGACTTGCTTCAAGAAGTCGGATCCCCTGAGGGCGACTTGGGAGTGGGAGGCTGAGAGAGGCCACGGCGGCCTCCTCGACGGAAAACCGGAGTCTGGTCCTCCCTCAGCGTGGAGCCGGTCCTCTTAGCGAGGCTTGGCTGGCGTGGAAAGAGGCCGATGAGCCAGGATGCAGCTCGCCGGCATTGGAGAGGGATGTGGGTCCTCGCCTGCACCACCCGCTCTCCCACCTTTTCCTAGGCTCCTGGCAAAGAGAACTCTTAAGTCCAGGAAGTCTCCACTTGAAGAAGACGTTCGTCTATTTCCTTGTAGACTTAGATCGATTTTTTGGCCGTGGCCCGGGCTCGTGAGATTTTAGCTTCCCCAACCAGGGATTGAACTTGCGCCAGCGTCAGTGACAGGATGAGTCCTAACTGCTGGACCTCTAGGCAAGTCCCAGTTTTATTCGGTGACCCACTAACTCAGTGGGGGAGTTCTGGCGGAGAAAGTCTTCTAGCCAGTTTTCTGGTCTGTGGAATGCAAATAGCAAATGCCTTCTTTATGAATTTAATAAGAATTAAAGGGATAAAGATAAAGACGGAGATGCCCGGAAAGAAATCTTCTCTTTCCATCTCTAATTCTTCACCAAGCCAACTGATATCTCTAATCTAGCCCATGGGATTTTAAATGGAGATTTCTATACTCCAGAAGAATAGCATTTAGCCCTCCCACCGAAGAAAAGCAAGTAATAATAATTACAGGTTAACACTTACGTTGTGAGTTTACTCTGTGCCAAACACTGTCCTAAGAATTTCTCAAATATTGGAGAATGACTCTGGAATTTGTGTTACTTCTGGACCCAGAGCCGCTGAGTAAATGGTACAAACTTGCCTCAATTACACAACTTTATTAAGTGATAGAACCCACCTTTGATGGCAGGCAGTCTACAATCAGAGTTCACATCCAACCACCTTCCCATACAACCTGGCAGTGGGAATGTCCTAATCTCCATTTTCTGATGTGATTTTGTGGCAATGACAATGATCTTTTTGTTTATATATAAGTTTTTAGAGAACAAGAATTGGAGCATTTATAGATTGCTTCCTGTCTCTGCACACAGGTGCAGATTCCTGTCTTCTATACCCATCCCCATGTCTGCATCTTAAAATTTTGCATTTAGACACTACTATATGCTGCATAATCACAAGCATTATCTCTAATTCTCAGAATAAGCATCTACCTTCTCAACTGAGATGATGTAAGAAAAAGATCACAAAAGTTTAAGAGAAGTATTTTACTGGCTCTGCCTCTAATCAATCAATCAATCAAGGCTTGATATCAATGTCTTTTGCTGTAAAATGCAGAGACCAGGTTAGATAATCCCATAAAACTCCTTCCAGTTTTAAGACTCCCCTTTCCCCCGAATTTCAAGGGGAATAAATGATGTGTCCAGAAATCAATGATAGAATCAGATCTAGGACCTGAACGCACCTAGTTACTGGCTAGTGGTTTTTGTATTTGGGTTTTTTTTGTTTTTTTTTTTAAACTGTACCCTACAGAAAACGGTGCAACTACCCTTCTGATTTTAACTAAGGGACAGATTTGAAGCTGGTTTTGGTTTTTTTCCTGATCTAGCTCACTTTTACTCCTGGCTTCTAAATGTCTTTGAATATGTCATGTTAACATCATCTCTGGGAAGTACCTAACTCACCTACTGGGGTATTGAGAAAATTAATTTTAAATGTACATGATAAAAGCAATCAGATAATAATCTATGGCCTCTAAGCCAGAACCATGAAAAAAGAAAAAAATAGGGTATAGTTATGAAGATTGGAGGCACTTTAGAAAAGAAAACTGGGTAGAATCATGTGAAACTTAGATTAAAAGGGAAATGCAGGAGACATATTTTGGGATGCCTGCTCTATCATCTAAAGAATTCCTCCTCTAGGAACCTGTTCATAAATCCTGATAAAGAGGTAGAATTTGATGAAGGTGTCACATGACTCGTTCCTGACTCACCCCCAACAGCCCCCACTGATTGGACCACAGGAACTAAAGGAAGAAGAGATTGACAGGGGTCTATAGTGAGTGATGGATCCGACAAGTTGGGTCAGCTGGCCAGAGCTAGTGTCAGGAAGCCAAGCCATGTGAGAACTGTGCTTATGGGGAAACAAGAACCATGAGTAAGCAGAGGAAACTGTTCTTCAAATGAGAAGGAAAGGTCTCAGAAGTTCTGAGAAAATCAGTTTAGTCATAGGAAGAAATGTCTGGATATCTTTTCTCAATTATTTGAAGACTACCTTGCCTCCTGTTCCTAAGAAAGCTGATTCTTGCAGTGCTCAGCTTTCCTAAGTGAGCCAACCTGAGTACTTTTCTGATCCTTACAACTAAAGAGTTCAACTAGGAAAAATAAAAAATAAAAGCTTTGGATTTCAGCATTTCAAGTCCTTAACATTAAAAAAAAAAAAAAAAGGTTGTGACTGCTATTCAAGGCGTAAACAATTTGTTCCACTCCCACATAGTAGAGATGCTATCCAGTTTATTGTACCACACATAGTTGGACAGTATATCCAGTTGTCATTCCTGTTTCTCATGTGTTATGTGTCTGTGTGTGTGTGTGTTCAGTCGCTAAGTCATGTCCAACCCCATGGACTACAGCACTCCAGGCTTCCCTGCCCTTCACTGTCTCCCAGAATTTGTTCAAATTCATGTCCCTTGAGTCGCTGATGCTATCTAACCATCTCATTCTCCACCAGGCTCTTCTCCTTTTGCCTTCAGTCTTTCCCCTTCTTGGATCACAGCCTTGTCGTGGCGAAGAGGCTTGCATAACTCAATGAAGCTATGAGCCATGCCATACAGGGCCACCCAAGAAGGATGTGTCATAGTGGAGAGTTCCAAAGTGTGGTCCACTGGAGGAGGGAATGGCAAACCACCCCAGTATTCTTGCCTCGAGAACCCCATGAACATGAACAGTGTGTTATGACCTTTGGCAAGTTTCAAACCCTGTCAGACATAAAAAATTATATTGTCCTCAATACATTACATGACTGGTTAAAATCAAATGTGCTGGTGGAGATGAAAGTGATCTGCAAATGACAAATTCCAATGGAGTGTGAGATATCATTATTGTATAAACTGAGTTGATGCCTGAAGATAACGCTTCTTTCCTAGGAGTATGGAAGGCTCGGCAAATATTGAAACCCAGTGAGTCATAGAAAAGAACAGTCATTGGAGGGTGCTTGGACCCAGCCCTTCATTTTAGTGGAAGATTTTAAGGCTCAAGTAGGATGGCTCGTCCAAGGTCACATTGCTAATGAGTTGCAGAACCAGAAGTAGCCCTCCGGGAACTGAGTGCCAGTCCAGAATGCCATACCATTCTTCAATTTCACCCATTGTGCTCCTTCTTAATCTTACCCGTGTTAAAATTAAGTAGGAAAAAAACCACAAAGAAAAAATTTGGATCTCTGATGATCTAACAAAATTTATCTCAAAGTTCAGCAAATAATTCTTGAGTGTCTTCCTTATGCAGCTAGTCTTTCAGGACCTGAGGCAAAAACAGAGGCAAAGAAATCAGAATGTTATAAATGTCAAGGGCAGTCCTGATTGAATGGCGAACTCACGGTGAGCAAGACACAGCCTGCGGCAGACGTGGGATAAAGGAGAGCTATTCCAGCATATTTTTAGGTTGATGTACCAAAAGGGCACATCCATCCAGGACCCCAAACTGGAGCCCCAAACATACTGCAAGGCTGAGTCAGAAAAGCAGCTGTCGGGACAGAAGGGGAGGGAGCCGGGCAGCATGTGTGAAAGCAGTCCAGAGCCTCAGAGTACACACACAGTCCCACATACCCCAGGGCCTTTGCATCTGCTGTCCCATGATTCCTTCCCTTGGCTGTTCACAAGCTGACTCCATGTCATCCTTCTGGTCTCCATTTAAACCTTACCTCCTCATGGAGAAATTCCTAGTCATTCTGTCTAAAGTAAGTACACCATCTTATTAGTCTCTGACATCAAATCAGTTTGATGTCCTTAATGGAAACTTTCCCAATTGGGATACTTTTGTTCGTATTCTCCAGTATTCTTGCCTGGAAAATCCCATGGACAGAGGAGCCTGGAAGGCTACAGTCCATGGGGTCGCAGACAGTCAGACACAACTGAGCGATTTCACTTCATAAATATATATGTGTGTGTGTGTGTGTGTGTGTGTGTGTATATGTGTATGAAAGTGAAAATGAAAGTCACTCAGTCACGTCCGACTCTTTGTGACCCCGTAGACTATACAATTCGTGGAATTCTCTAGGCCGTTCTCTTCTCCAAGGGATCTTCCCAACCCAGGGATGGAACCCAGGTCTCCAGCATTGTAGGCAGATTCTTTACCAGCTGAGCCACAAGGGAAGAATGCTGGAGTGGGTAGCCTATCACTTCTCCAGTGGATCTTCCTGACTCAGGAATCGAACTGGGGTCTCCTGCATTGCAGGTGGATTCTTTACCAGCTGAGCTACCTAGGAAGTTATATGTATGTGTATATTTATATGTATGTATAATAAGATTTTAAAATAAATAAGCAAATGAAGAACTGAAGAACTTCAAGTTAGCTTCCCTTAAGGTTTCACTTTTAGCTTGATTTCACTGCTGGTAAATGTTGCTGGTAAATATTCAGTTTGATTTGCAACAGACCACTGATCCCTTGTCATCTGAATCCTAGACCCTAAAGATAGCAAGGATAATTGCCTCAATTTGCCAAACCACAGAGCTTCTTCATTATTACAAATTCAATAAAGGTGCCATTGTTATAGTTGTTGTATTGTTTAACTACTGTAACATTTTAGGGATGAGGAAATTCAGGCTTGGAGGCACAACAAATTTCCTGAAGTCACACAGCTGTTGTGCGGCAGAGCTGAGACTTAAGCGCAGGTAGACCATGCTCTTGCTGACCCCTCAGTGAGACGTGCTGTGGCTGGAGTTCTCAGCCAACTGCATGAGGACTAGATCTGCTTAGGTTGAACTTTTTCTTTTTTTTCAATTTTATTTTTAGCTGTGCTGGGTCTTCACTGCTGCATGCAGGCTTTCTCTAGTTGCAGCGAGTAGGGGCTATTCTCTACTTGCAGGGTCTTCTCTCGTTGCAGAGCCCAAGGGCATAATTGCATAGCTCTAGAGCGCAAAGGCTCTAGCTCTGCAGGCTCAGTAGACGGGGCACACAGACTTAGCCCCGCGGCACGTGGGATTTTCCTGGACCAGGGATGGAGGAAGATGCCCGCATGCCCGGCCTTGGCAGACAGCTTCGGTTGAACTTTTAAACTTGCAGCACACACAGAGAAGGTGAGCCCTCCAGGATACACACAAAATGCGTCCTACACATCTTCATTTCTTCTCTAGAACTCTATTCCTGCCCTATTCTCCCAACATGCAAGTTCCTCAGACAATGCCATAGTGCTTAAACTGTACACAAACTGTAACAGAGAAAATGGTTTATGACTAGGAGGAAACCTTCTAGAAGGCTAGTAGTAAATCTTCTGAGTCTTCTTTAAGTCACCAAAACTCTGTGAACGCTAAAATCAAAAGGTTGTCAGTTTTATTTTTTCCCTTTCCTTTCTCCAAACCCCCAAAACATCTAAAAGTAGATGAAATAAAAATTCTGCTTTCCTAGAATTATTATTTAGTCCGTAGGTCTTTCGGGTGCACCTACTACAACTATTTGTGCATAGATCCCACTGTTGTGAAGTTTCTGATTTATTATGTTCTGTGTTTCAGTATATGTTCCCTTTATAAAGGTGAAGCGTAGTTCTTTGTATCTTAGTGACTGAGCACACAACTTGGCAAGTGGCTGATCCTTTATGGAACTGAATGATTCTTCCAAAAGTGTCCCAGAAAATCAAGCAACCTTGGAAATAAGTTGTATGACAACAAATTAAAATAATACACTTTCCTTATTGGAGCCAGGCACATAACACAGCAGAATTTGTATTTTACCTATTTTAGCTATTTGGGGGGAGGGTTGGAAAAGGAAAGATTAAAAAAAAAAAAAACACGACACTTTCATTCTTGGTGTTCATGGAGTTTTGTTAAAGAGGACGCAAAATACATAGGGCCAGCTTTCTGGAAGATGTCTTTCTAATCATAAAACTGTTTTCTCTGTCATAGTTTAGAGTGTTCTGTTTTAAGGATGTTGTCATTTTTGAGAGCCTTAGTAGATTGGGATAATGGGGCAGGAATAGAGTTCCAGAGAATAAGTAAAGTTGTTGCAGAGCATGTTGTCCCTTCTCTGGTGCTCTGTTCTCTGTGTGTATGTATTCACTCAGTCATGTCCGATTCCTGTGACCCTGTGAACTGCAGCCTACCAGGCATCGCTGTTGATGGGATTTTCCAGGCAAGTATATTGGAGTGGGTTGCCATTTCTTCCTCCAGGGGATCTTCCCGACCCAGGGATTGACCCAGCATCTCCAGCGTCTCCTGCATTGGCCGGCGGATTCTTTACCACTGAGCCACCTGGGAAGCCCTTCTCTGTACTGCAAGATTAAAAGTCCAGAATGTGCACATTTTCTCTGCTGTTGGTTGTGATATAAAGCCATGGCACATGTCACTGAGCTATAAGCAGAAGAAGGTTATACTTGTGTTTGTCTCAGCTCTGCCATACAGTAGTCGTGTGATCCCAGGAAATTTGTTGTTCCTGAAGCTTCAGTTTCTTCATCCACAAAATGGGTATAGCAATCTGTCATAAAATTACCATAACAGATTAAATATAATTTTGTTAATGAAAATAGTTAGCATAGCTAACTCATAGCATAGCTCATCCAATGATTGTAAGCAAGCATTATAATATATTCCAATGATTATAACATAGAGTATGCCTTCATGTCACCTTTTTCAAATTGCAAGTCTCAACTCCTTAAGGGCATGAAATTGACTTAGTGGTTTGTGATCAACTTTTTATTTGTTGTTTGAAGTGAAACAGAATAACAGAAAATACTGATATACATTGCATGAATTAAAAGTAAGTGTTCTTGGAGGTTTTGGTTACCAGAAAGGAAGGATTAGGGGAAGGGATAGTTAGGGAGTCTGGGGTCGACATGTATGCCCTGCTACATTTAAAGTAGATAACTAACAAGGACCTACCGTTGGTTATAGCACGAGGAACTCTGCTCAATGTTATGTGGCAGCCGGCATGGGAGGGGAGTCTGGGAAAGAATAGACACATGAACATGTGGGGCTGGGTCCCTTTGCCGTCCACCTGAAACTCTCACAGCACTGCCAATCAGCCATCCTCCAGTATAAAGTATATACATTGGAGCCGTACTCCAATAAAGAAGTTAAAAAAGGAGTACATGTTGTTTTACAAAAGTCTGTTTCAGAGGTGTATACACAATATACTGTGTCTGTGATACGTTACCAGCAAAAATAGTTGGTAAAAAGAACTGTTTGCGTAGATAGGCTTCATTTCCTAGCAAAGGCATTCGTGATGCAGAAAAGAAAGCTAATTACCTTCTCACACCTTGTCTCCCAGGATGGCTCAGGCAGTAAAGAATCTGCCTGCAATGCAGAAGATGTGGGTTCAATCCCTAGGTCAGTAAGATCCCCTTGAAGAGGGAATGGCTACCTACTCAAGTATTCTTGCCTGAAGAATCCCACAGACAGAGGAGCCTGTTGGGCTCCAGTCCATGAGGTTGCAAAGAGTTGGACACAGCTGAGTGACTAACACTTGGAGCTGGGCTGAAGCCAACCCCACCCAGCTCCCAAGGCTTATTATGGGGGGGTGAGGGGAAAGGGGAGATGGGTGTTGGAGAGACAACCACAGGGGTTTCCTAAGCTTTCTGGACATCTGTGCTGCTGTGAGCTTAATGGGTCTCGTCTTTTCTCTTGCTTGAACTGACCTCCTTCGTGCAGTTCAATTCTACCAGCTCAATTCTTATCACTCCTTGGAAGTCTGCTCTGACTTTTTCATTTTCCCCTAACACGTCTTCCTCTGAACTCATTTACTAAAATGTTCAGTACTACATACATACAGAAAAAAAAATCTACAGCTTGATAAATAGTTACATAGAGATTTACTAGTGTGTGTGTCTGTCAGCGGCTCGGTCTTGTCTGACCCTTTGCAACCCATGGACTGTAGCCCGCCAGGCTCCTCTGTCCACAGGACTCTCCAGGCAAGAATTCTGGAGAGGGTTGCCATTTCCTTCTCCAGGGGATCTTCCCAACCCAGGGATCGAACATGTATCTCCTGTGCCTCCTGCATTGCAGGTAGATTCTTTATCTGCTGAGCCGTAACTACACCCCAAATCAAGATACAGAACCTTTCTAGCAATCCAGAAGTTACCTCCTTATACACTCTTCGACTTACTACCACCGGAGATTCGTTTTGCCTATTTTTGACCTTGGAATCATTCAGTAGTTATTCATGTGCATCTGGCATCTTTCACTTACCATTACATCTGTAAAATTCATCCATGTGGTTGCATATAGGAGCAGGATAATCTTTTATATTGCTGTATCATATTCCAATGTAAGAATTTACAGCCATTTATTCATTCAATCTCCTATTCCCCCAGAAAACTTTGGTTTTCACAATGCTGTCTGATGTGAATGAAGCTGCTTTTAAAATTCTATACATGTCTTTTGGTGAATGTATGCACTTATTTCTCTTGGGTATATACCTAAGATATAACTAGACTAGCTAGAAATGCTGGGTCATGGGTTATCACATTTTAGTTTTGGTGGAGGCTGCCAGATAGTTTTCCAAAGAGGTTTGACAAATATGTACTTGTACCTGCAACAGATGAGAGGAATTCATTTATTTTTTAGTTTAAATGACTGTCATTTTATATTTATATATTGGTATTTCCCCACCAGTGAGACTCTAAGCCCTTCGAGGGCAGAGACTGTCTTAAACTTCTTTGTTTTTCCAATGCTTAACATTGTTTTCTGTACAGGCATAGAGAATTTGTCAATTTTCAACAAGTGTCTAACTATGACTTTTTAAATTTTTTATTTATTATTGAGTCATTAAGAATCATAATAATAATAATGTGTTTTGCCATCCTAGTTTTGGGCATATAGCCAAAAGAATTGATAACAGGTTCTCAAAGAGATATCCGCACACCTTTGTTCACTGAAGCATGAGTCATAGAAGTTGAGGTGGGAGCAATCTACATACATTTTATACATACCACGGAACATGACTCAGTCCTAAAAAAGGAGGAAATCCTGCTGTATGCGACAATATGGATGAACCTTGAGGACCTTATGCTAAGTGAAATAAGCCAGTCGCAAAGACAAATACTGCATGGTTCCACTTCTATGAGGCACCCTAAGCGGTCAAGTACCCAGAAACAGAAAGTAAATGGTGATTCTCAGGGGCTGTAGGGAGAGGAAAAGGGAAATCCTTGGTCAATGGGTAAAGAATTTCAGTTTTGTGAGATGACAGATTCTAAGATCTGTTGTGTAACAATGTGTATATAGTGAACGCTAATGTACATTAAAAATAGGGAAGATGGTAAATTCCGTGTGCTTTTTTTTTTGCCACAATACCAAAACGTGTTTTCTTTGTAATTTCAGGAATTTAAAAGTTAAAAATTCATGCACTACACCACATATGCATAATCAGAGTAAGTCAAACAATGTTGACTTTCTCTCTCTCTAGTTCAGTTTTGGAGATCTAAACTTTACTGATTTGATGCTTCAATCACTTTTCAGTCAGTGACAAAGTCTATCATGTGCTATTTAAGCCATTTCCAGATTGCATTTATTTTTTTTTCATCTATTTTTATTAGTTGGAGGCTAATTACTTTACAATATTGTAGTGGGTTTTGTCGTACATTGACATGAATCAGCCATGGAGTTACATGTATTCCCCATCCCGATCCCCCCTCCCACCTCCCTCTCCACCCGATTCCTCTGGGTCTTCACAGTGCACCAGGCCCGAGCACTTGTCTCATGCATCCCACCTGGGCTGGTGATCTGTTTCACTATAGATAATATACATGTTTTGATACTGTTCTCTTGAAACATCCCACCCTCGCCTTCTCCCAGAGTCCAAAAGTCTGTTCTGTACTTCTGTGTCTCTTTTTCTGTTTTGCATATAGGGTTATCATTACCATCTTTCTAAATTCCATATATATGTGTTAGTACCCTGTAATGTTCTTTATTTTTCTGGCTTACTTCACTCTGTATAATGGGCTCCAGTTTCATCCATGTCATTAGAACTGATTCAAATGAATTCTTTTTAATGGCTGAGTAATATTCCATGGTGTATATGTACCACAGCTTCCTTATCCATTCGTCTGCTGATGGGCATCTAGGTTGCTTCCATGTCCTGGCTATTATAAACAGTGCTGCGATGAACATTGGGGTGCACGTGTCTCTTTCAGATCTGGTTTCCTCAGTGTGTATGCCCAGAAGTGGTATTGCTGGGTCATATGGCAGTTCTATTTCCAGTTTTTTAAGAAATCCCCACACTGTTTTCCATAGTGGCTGTACTAGTTTGCATTCCCACCAACAGTGTAAGAGGGTTCCCTTTTTCTCCACACCCTCTCCAGCATTTATTGCTTGTAGACTTTTGGATAGCAGCCATCCTGACTGGCGTGTAATGGTACCTCATTGTGGTTTTGATTTGCATTTCTCTGATAATGAGTGATGTTGAGCATCTTTTCATGTGTTTGTTAGCCAACAGATTGCATTTAGGTTACAGTGCTTGACTGATAAAATTTGATACAGATTAATTTTTGTATGTATTTCTTAGCTAACTCACAGGAAAATGTCTGAGTAGTTCTCGTTGGGTATTCTGGGATTGACTAGGGGCAAATCCTATTCTCATGCTCCCATATCTTAGTTGTTCTCTTAGCTGCTTTCTCCAAATGTATAGTCCTGGCTCTTTATCTTTGTGCCTTGAAACCTGTAAATGCTCCTGATGAGTTTTCAGATGTGGCTTCAACAAACCTGCTCATTTGGGCATCCTCCCGGATACTCCTTTTACCTCCACAGGAAACCTAGGAGCCTGCCGACCTACAGGATGGTTTTACAGACAACACACACACTCAGTGCTTTGCAAACTTTTGTGAGCATCACAGTAATCTGGAGAGCTTGTTAAAAGTCAGACCCCGGAGCCCTAACCCTAAGGTTCTGATTCAGTGAATAGGGGACAGGGACCCATGCAGTGACGTGTGTGCTGGAGCCAGCCTGCTCCGACTCAGCACTTCATACATTCTTCCCAACTCCACATTCAGAAATGTTACCATGAGAGCTGAAATTGGCCAGGTGGGAGCATTTATACTACTGAAATCAGCAAACACTAAAAATTAGGGCTCTCTCGGCACTCCACACGCACACCCCCAGAAAACCAGATGTTAAACGTTCACCACTGTATCACTGGACTCACAACTTTGCAAGCAGCCAGGTAATGCCAATGTTGTTAGTCCTGAGACTTTTGAGTTGCCTGTGCTCGGGCACACACAAACAACACACACACACACAGGTCCAGAGTTTTGAAGCAATATAAAATAGCTGCATTTAGTCTGTAACTGCTAGAGTTCCACACACATTGTAAGGTCAAACCATTTCTCAGGGTCAAAATATCTTGATCTATCTATTTTTCCATTGATCGACTTCTTCATCGAGTTCTGATTCTTACCCACTGAAACAGATTCTTAACCACCAGACCACCAGAGAAATCCCAGTATTACTCACTTTTGACCACACTCACCTGTGTGACTTCTGGAAAGATGCTGGTCCATACGGACTTCTGACTTCAGCTGCACTTGGACCGGAAGTGACTGTCCTCACGTACCCCTGGGCCAGGGTGTCTAGGCTTTGCCACCCAGCCAGTCTCCTTTTCCCTCAGGACCACTGGAGTGTATTTCAGACACCTGACATGATCACACCACCACAGTGGGCAGAGAAGTCCTAACCATGTTACTCTGAGAAAGGGAGAAGTCGGTGCTCACAGGCAGCTCCCTGCGCCCCATCCGGTCTGCCCAGCTCTTCCCAAGGGACCAGCTCTGTTTACCAAGGGCTCTTGGGAGAGTTAACTTTTGATGGAACTTAAAAGGTCTTTCTGCACCCTTCCCCTGCGGCCACCCAGGTCTCCAGGTCTTATATTCCATTACTGTGAAAAGTAAAAGAAAATCTGCTTCAAAGTGACCGTTGTGTCTCCTGAACTAAGAAGTGAGTATAAACATCTTTTATTTAAGGAAAAAAAGGTCAAGTTCTTCCTCACCATGCAACCTATAACTCATGTATCTAGTCATTAGAATCTTAAAAACGTAAATGGGACAGTGCTGTGATTGTTGCTCTGTGAATTTTTCTTTTTTCAGTGAACAATATTCCATGCCATGTTTTCACATCACGATGCATCAGTTTGCTTGATTTGCATTAACACCTGCATAATATAGAGACACACAGCACTCATATTTATGTGCCAGGTACATTTTAAAATATATTTAGTTTTTGAGACCAACCTAGGAGGTAGGTTGTAGGCACACAGCCACATTACAGTGATGGGTGAACTGAGGTATAGAGAAATTAAGTAACTTGCTCGTGGTCATAAAGTTAGTAGGTATCCAGAGTTGGGTTAGGACCCAACCTGCCTGGTTCCGGAGTTTATAACTTCATTTCACTGTTCCTAGCCATGCTTTGCCTGTACAGAGCTTTTCTAAGCTATTCCTTGGCTTATGCTGTTTCACTTTTTAATCTTTGTTGGCATCCCCTGCTGACTAGCACGTTCTTGGATGTCTCTCCTGCCTCACAGTGATGCAGACTTAGGCAATTAAAAATAACTGCTATAGTAGCTCACCTCAAAATTAGAGTAATTATTAGATAGATGACTCTCCTTTTAAAAAATGCTTCATACTCCAAATTTCAATAAAAATGACTTTTGGGTTATCAGCGGCTTTGGCAAATTCACATTACATCCACGGGCCATTAGCATCGATCATTGGGAACTCACACACATGTTAATCAATCATTTGCTTCTGCCTCCCATCTCTTTTACATGGTTCTAGATGTGGTCTATCTCGATATTAGAATGGGGAAAACAGTGAGATTTTTTATCACTCTTTTCCCCCCAAAACATGGTCATTGCCTACACAATGAAGTGGATAAAGTTTGAAAAGTGTAGGCGAGGAGAGTTTGGGTGGGAATTATGCTGAAAGCTTTTCCGTTGTTACTGGCAACCATTTTATGTCATATAGCAATATTTCCTTGTCTACTAAAGGTACAGTCTCCACCCTCTCCCAGGAGCTCAGGAGTAAGAGGGGCAAAAATAAGCATAACACAGCACATAATAAACCATGCTTCCCCATCCGAGATGAAAACATTCCACTTTGGGATAATAGAAAAAAGACTGGGTTGAGAATAATAGACCTGGGTTCAGACTCTAGACAAGGCTTTCTTAGCCTTGGGCCGACTGACACTTGGGATTGGATAATTCTTCGATGACAAAGGCTGCCCTGTGCATGGTAGGACATTGAGCAGTATCCCTGGCCTCTACCCACCACATGCCAGTGACCCCCCACCTGCCAGGGGTGACAACGACAATGTCATGGGTATCGCTAAATGTTCCCCGGGGGCAGAGTCACCCTGACTGAGAAACACTGCTTTAGACAAAGCGCTGCGCTTCTTGGAGCCACAGCTTATTCATCGATAAAAATGAAGCTCATTTTATTTGCTTCATGGGGTAAAGAGCTACTACATTCACACAAACTTTGTAAATTATGAATTGTTACGTAAAGATTATGTTAGGTTTTACCATTGCTGTCATTTTGCACATGCGGTTTTTGAGAGCACTGTATATGATCTGAAATATATTATTAATGTATCAGCGATTCCAGAATATATTTCTATGCGTATTTCTAAAAGAGACTATTAAAATAGTTATAACAGATGGAGCAGGCAAGCACTAATCACTCACTATTGTCAATAAACTGCTAGTTAAGATGATTCCATTTCACAACCACAGGTTGTACCCCTGCTGCTGGTTAACCCATTTTATAAAAGGCCTGCTGTCAGTTTTAAAGGAAAGGAGGTACACAGAGTGTAGGGCAGATACTCCCCATCCCCACGGCCAGAGAAAACACCACACAAAGCACGTCTTATTGTCAGCAGGCCAGGAGATCCTCACCACGTACAGAGCACAGAGTAGGAAAAAGCCCCTCCCAACGAGAAAGCACTTTCTCTGACTCCTGGGTTGTATGACCATACGATCTTCTAAGGCTACCCTCGTGGCTCAGATAGTAAAGAGTCTGCCTGCAATACGGGAGACCTGGGTTCTATCCCTGGTCAAGAAGATCCCTGGAGAAGGAAATGGTACCCACTCCAGTACTGTTGCCTGGGGAATCCCATGGACAGAGGAGCCTGCTGGACTATAGTCCATGGGGTTGCAAAGAGTCGGACACAACTGAGCGATTAACACTTTCACTCATTCGTGGTCTTCTAATTGTGCCTATCATTCAAAAGCTTAAATTATCACAACTAATGTTCATAGCATCAATGTCATCTCATTGGAACTCCCTAGTGTGGAGATGTCATGTCGCTTGGAATCCAAAGCTTCCAAAATGTAGACAGGATTCTTCCTGTGCTCATCAATAGTGCATACATGGGGACTTCCCTGGTGGTCCAGTGGTTAAGAATTCACTTTCCAATGCAAGGGGTGCAGGTTCAGTCCTTGGTCGGGAAGCTAAGATCCCACATGCCTTGGGGCCAAAAAACCAAACCATAAAACAGAAACAAGCTCAATGCAGACTTTAAAAAAAGTGGTCCACACCAAACAGTCTTTAAAAGAAATCCATGCACACACGGCACGGGTCTTTGTACAGCACAGGTGCTTGCCATGCTTTTATCCAGTCTGCTGGGAACTTTTCACGTTGCTATATCTTCACAGTAATAGCTCAAATGCTCTAGATGTGAAGACTCTGCACACAAACACTGAGGGAAGGTTTTAATCTGCCACCTCATCAATTTATTTTGAGCGGATCCTTCCCTTTTTCTGCCATGCCCCAACTCCACCCAAGAATTCTTGGAGAAATAAACTCTGATATGTGTCAAGGTCATACACTGGGGAGCTTTCAACGGGGGCGGGGGCAAGTTTCCTTCCTTTCCTCATCTTCCTCTTTTTTCTTCCTCTGGTGTGGGTAAGATGGACCTCGCTGGGCTTCCTGTTGGGGGTTAATGGGTTAAGAGAAGAGTGCTGGAGGCCTGCTGGGGGCTGGCTCTAGTTCAGGCTATAAGAGCAGGACAAAGAAGGTCTTTGCTTTCCCAGCAGTGCCCGCCCAGTCTCAGTGGGGTGAAGGAATACAAGGATTCTGGGAGGGGAGGAGAATGGCAGGGGATGTGGACAGGATCTCACTGGGGAGGAGGATAAGGAAACTGCAGCATCTCCAGTCGATGACAGATGAAAAACCAACTTCTACAAAGGGCCCGCAGTGACTTCGGTGGTAGGAAGTCCCACCTTATCACCTTGGAAAGTTGAGTGGGGTTAGAAGAGGCTTAGTGGGGATGCATGTATATGTATGACTGAGTCCCTCCACTTCTCACCTGAAACTCACAACATCGTTGATCGGCTACATGAAAGTGAAAGTGTAGTCGCTCAGTTGTGTCTGACTCTTTGGGACACCATGGACTGAAGCCCGCCACTTTTCTCTGTCCATGGCATTCTCTAGGCAAGAATCCTTGAGTGGGCTGCCACTTCTTTCTCCAGGGGATCTTTCCTACCAAGGGATCAAACCTGGGTCTCCTGCATTGCAGGCAGATTCTTTACCGTCTGAGCCATAAGGGAAGCCCTGTGGGTTACCTCAGTACAAAATGTTTTTGGTGTTAAATAATTAAAAAGAAGAGGCTTAGTAGTCAATATCATGGCTGCCATTAAGGCAGGGCCTTCTATGGGCTGGGATTCTAACAGGAGCCAGGAGTAGAAAAGATGATGGCTGGAAAAATTACAAAAGGCAAGTTGTTGATGTAGGAACTGTGGCACAGGTTTGAGGACTTATCTTGAAAAAGATTGTGATTCTAGCCCCTTCCTTTTTTAGCTATTAGAAACTTTCAGCTACACAAGTCTGAGATGCCTTTGTGAAACTTTTAATCCAAACAACGGGTATTATTTATAACTTAAGCAGGTACATAATTTTAAGTCAAAAAAAAAAAATCTGGACTAGAAACAAACCAATACTCCAGACTTGATACTGATTAAAATCATGTTTATTCAATGATGCTTGTTCTTCTGGTAGAGAGATAATATTTATCTACTGTATCAATTATGTTAAGTTAATTTATAATGTTCACTTGATAATGTTGTTTGCACATGCTCCTATTGCTAGGAAAGTGCTACCTAATTCATTTTCATACATCAAAATCTAGTAAATTGATATAATTATCTTATTCTCCCTAGAAATGCTGTTGGGGTCTGGTCTGTATATCTCAGAGGGAAGAGGAATGGAACAGTAGGTGACCTCAAGTACCAGATGTTCAGCCATGTCTGTAGCACTGTAGGTACAATGAGCAGAGGTGAGGGTATTGATGTCAAATCTCCTTATTGTCGGGGGATGTGATGAATTTGAAGTTCATATTTTATTCATTTTCCAAATATTGTGTTTTCTCATATGTGCTTCTTAAAAAAAAAATCCATAGGCACACCAGAATTTATTCCCACCTTCCAAAGAAATCTGTAAACCAATAGCAATAGTTTTGATGATCTGACAGTATCTGATAAAAATGTGTTGTTCTTGAAGGTCATTGGGTCAAAATATAGATTGACTCTGATGCAGAGTTTTTGCAATAAAAATTCCAATGAATCATGAGGAAAATGTTTTATGTTAGGTATAGTGGGAATTTTCCCATGATGCAAGGCCAGGGAATTAAAAAAGTGACTCTTTCTATTGTGAACCCTGCCTCAGGCTGCCTTTCTTCAGCAAAGTTACTGCTGCAAGGAACCAACAGGACAAACCCAGGAGATATTTCTCCAGAGACTGAACAAAGATTTGGGGATGAGATGGGTTGAGGCTCAGTCACAAATCTATCGAAGAATTTTATATGTCACTGTTCACAAGTCCCATCTTCTGTTTTTAAAAATTGAGATAGATCAGCTGAGAATCTCAGCACCACAATGGTAACAGAGGTGGTCGCTGATACAAAGTGCCACCATCTTGTCAATAAGAATATCCCAGGTGGCGCCTGTGGTGAAGAACCCACCTGCCAATGCAGGAAACATAAGAGATGGGGGTTCAATTCCTGGGTTGGGTAGATCCCCTGGAGGAGGGCATGGCAACCCACTCCAGTATTTTTGCCTGCAGAATCCCATGGACAGAGAAGCCTGGCAGGCTACAGTTCATAGGATCAGAAAACAGTCGGACACAACTGAAACCATTTAGCATGAGGACTTAATACATGCTAATTCAATTTAAGGAATGAACTCAAGGAAAGAACATGCCAGGATGTGTTCCAAGTGATTTAACATCAGCGCAGAAAGTGATGTGCTATATTCTAGAGTGTGTGTTTGTGTCTGTGTGTGTGCTCAGTCATGTCTGATTCTCTGCAACCCCACGGACTACAGCCCGCCAAGCTCCTCTGTCCATGGGATTTCTCAGGCAAGAACACTGGAATGGGTTGCCATTTCCTCCTCCAGGGGATTTTCCCAACCCGAGGATCAAACCCATATCTCTTGTGTCTTCTGCATTGGCAGGCAGATCCTTTACCATTGAGCCATCTGGGACACCCTTAGAATGTGGACTATGTATAGACTTGTTACGTTTTCACTAGACAAATACTTTTTCTCTGCCCAGCTTTTCATTCAAGTGGTGATTCCTAACACCTGTGAACAAATGTGCTTAGCCCTGCTGATGCTGATAAAAACGACAAATCTGTCTCCTTCAGTGTGGATCCGTGGATGAAAGTAACCTGCCGTACACTCCATCACGCTGTACCCTTGATGGCAAAGCAGCAGGGCTTTAGCAAAATTTCCTAGACCACAAAAAAGATAATATTAATTCAAGCACTTTAGGAAAACTCCAACAAATCTCTCTTCCTCTCCTTGGTAACTTTACAGAAGCTTTTGATATACTGATATCTTGAGGGGTTTTGGCCTATGGCTTACTAGCAAAGGAATGTATTAAACAGACCCATTAAATCATCTTTCGCGTAAGTCTGAAGTTAGTCAACTATCTTAAACTCCCACTCTCAATAGCGTTAAAGATTTACAAGGCAAGGAGAAAACTAGACCCACTCAGCATCTTGCTGCCATGTTTTCACAAGGCAGGCTTCAGTTATCACAGGTGGAAAGGGGCTGTGTTGGAAATAATTGGGCCTTGGATATGTTTTAGAGGAAGGTGTTGAGTTAAATACGCTTCTCCATTCTGATTAGTCTGTTTGGACCATTTAAAAAGAGTAAAAGAGATGAGAACATTTATTTTTGGTTCCACGAAATTCTGCTTTGTGACTTGTCTCCAAATTTGAATGCTCTCATAGAGCATCTTAGGTGAAGAAAGCCCTGCGCTATAGGGTGTGGGAATGTATTTATTTTTTCAATCTTCCCTGCTAAAATATAAGTTTCATGAAGACAGGGTTTTTGTCTGTCTCTCCACCTAGTAGCACCTGGAAGAGTGCCATGCACCTAACGGGCACTGAGGAAATACTAGGTTGGCCCAAAAGTTCATTCAAGGTTTTTCTATGAAGCTGTTCTAGAAAACCCAAATGAACTTTCTGGCCAACCCAATATAATTAGAATGAATGGATGGGACTTGCAAGAAGGCAAATCCATTCTACAGGTCTGTATGTCAAGTACTAGCAGATACAGCCCTAAACCTGTCACATCTTTGACAAAGTGCAGATCAGTGTGTTCATGGAGAGTCGGGAGTGGGAGGGTATTCGTTTTCCTGGCCTGATGTTTCTGAGCAGAGTGACTTCTGCTTTGCTCCCCACACTGCACTCCCCCAGGCTCATTTTATTTTGAGTTTGGTTGACCTCACTGAGCATGCTCAGCTGAGTGCTGTATTGAGTGCTCTTTCCTTCCTGGCAGATGCCTTAGGATGTCTGCACTCTGGTCCGCTCATGTCATGCTAAACTCGAGGGAGGCCTTCACTGTCCAGCTCGATCCATGACTATGCGGGTGTCTCACTCAGAGGTGAAGTATGAGGGAGATTCCTGAGCCTTTCATCTGAAGCCACATTCTCTCACCATCTGTCTGACTCCTGGGTCTGGTGTTCCACCGATTCCAAATTCAGAAGGTGGTAAGAAGGAAGCTATATATTGAATCTGTAGCAGCTGCAACAGGAAGATACCCATCAAAAAGGAGCGATTTCACTTATGGAGGGGGGTTAACATGGCAGCACGAGGCATTCCAGAGGAAAGAATCTGGAAGAGCACGGTTTTCCTGCAAGACTTGGCTCCGCTGCAGCGACATTTGTCATGCTTTGCAATTTCTGGAGTATTTTTACATGAGCTGGGTTTAATATAATTAATGACAGCAGTTCTGCCAGCACAAGGGGACCCAAACAGCCACCTGACTTAGGAAGAGTGAGTGCAGTGGATCCAGGAAGGGCTTCTAGGATTCACTGACGCACGAATCTCTACGAGGTGACAGACCTCTAGCTGACTGAGAAACAGAGCAGTGGAGAGAGCAATATGGTGCCCCAGAGTCTGGCACAGAGAAAACTCTTGGAGGAGATCGAGCTTTTAATCCACAGAATCAAAAGCTGCAGCTGCCGCCCCAAGTCTTGCCTTGGTGATAGTTACACAGTTAAGTCCTTCACTGGGCCCGGGCAACTCTGGGTTGGCTCCATTTCCACAACTGCCGCAAACATCCACTGGGGTTTGACGCATCAAAATGCTACGCTGTAACCCAAAGTGTTCCAGAATAGGAACTAACCCAAAAGCTCAACTTAGAGGTTGGATTGAATATTCTCTACCACTTATTATAAGTTCAGCTTCCCCAGTGGCTCAGCAATAGAGAATCTGCCTGCAATGCAGGAGCCACAGAGACACGTGTTCGATCCCTGGGTCCGGAAGATCCCCTGGAGGAGGGCATGGCAACCCGCTCCAGTATTCTTGCCTGGAGAATCCCATGGACAGAGGAACCTGGTGGGCTATGGTCATGGGGTCACAAAGAGTCGAATACAACTGAAGCAACTTAGCACACACACAGCACTGTAGTTCACCATCAGCTGTACCCTTTTTGTTTTCCAATGATCGTTTCCTACCATGCTTAGGCCTATTTTTCTTCAAGTAGAATTTTGATTGAATATTTTCCAGTGCTGACTATGAGTTCCCAAACAGCTGTACCACTTTTCCCTTCCAATCATCATCTTCTATTACATCTAGGCTAATTTTTCTTCAAGTATCCCCATAGAATCCCTGAGTATCATCTTACTTAGAGCTTTCAACCCTTTATATTAATTTATTTATTTTTCATTTATTTTTATTAGTTGGAGGCTAATTACTTTACAGTATTGTAGTGGTTTTTGCCATACATTGACATGAATCAGCCATGGATTTACATGTGTTCCCCATCCTGAACCCCCCTCCCACCTCCCTCCCCATCCCATCCCTCTGGGTCATCCCAGTGCACCAGCCCCGAGCACTTGTCTCATGCATCCAACCTGGACTGGCGATCTGTTTCACACTTGATAATATACATGTTTCGATGCTGTTCTCTCAGATCATCCCTCCCTTGCCTTCTCCCATAGAGTTCAAAAGTCTGTTCTATACATCTGTGTCTCTTTTTCTGTCTTGCATATAGGGTTATCGTTACCATCTTTTTAAATTCCATATGTATGTGTTAGTATACTGTATTGGTGTTTATCTTTCTGGCTTACTTCACTCTGTATAATGGGCTCCAGTTTCATCCATCTCATTAGAACTGATTCAAATGAATTCTTTTTAATGGCTGAGTAATATTCCATGGTGTATATGTACCACAGCTTCCTTATCCATTCGTCTGCTGATGGGCATCTAGGTTGCTTCCATGTCCTGGCTATTATAAACAGTGCTGCGATGAACACTGGGGTGCACGTGTCTCTTTCAGTTCTGGTTTTCTCGGTGTGTATGCCCAGGAGTGGGATTGCTGGCTCATATGGCAGTTCTATTTCCAGTTTTTTAAGGAATCTCCACAGTGTTCTCCATAGTGGCTGTACTAGTTTGCATTCCCACCAACAGTGTAAGAGATCAACCCTTTATAAATCTGAAGCAAGATCTCTCCATGCTTAAAACACAAGTTCATCATTTTTTTTGAAATTGTCATACAAAAATGTATAACATTGCTTTTTTGAGTAGGATTTAGATCAGTCACATCCATAGAAGTATAATGAAAGATACATATGTAATTGAAAATTTTCTAGGAATAACATTTAAAAATTAAAAAGATACAGATGAAACTAATGGATAGTATATTTTATGTAACCCAATATATCCAAAGTATTATGGTTTCAACATTTCACGTGCCTGCTAAGTCACTTCAGTCATGTCTGACTTTGTGCCACCCAATGGACTGTAGCCCGCCAGGCTCCTCTGCCCATGGGATTCTCCGGGTAAGAATACTGGAGCGGGTTGCCATGCCCTCCTCCAGGGGATCTTCTCAACCCAGGGACTGAACTTGAGACTGAACCAGCATCTCTTACATCCCTTGCATTGGCGGGTGGTTTTTTATCACTAGCTCCACCTGGGAAGACCCTTCAACATGTCATCATTGTAAAAATATTAATGAGATATTTACATCTTCAAAACCTGGACTGTATCTTATACCATATCTCAATTTGGATGAGTTACATTTTCTTTAGCAGAAATGATGAGTGGCTACCGCATTGAACAGTGCAAATTGAAATGTCGTTACCTCACATTTCTGGGGAGATTGGGAATTGAGAATGGTGTAGACTATTTCATTTAGTGAGACTCTCTTAGTGTTGTAATAGGGGATAGTAAGGAGGCACAGATGGCAGTGTTTGAAGACCACTGTAATGAAGTCAGGTTTGCCCTTTATTTCATTTGCTTCTAAAGAATTCAGCATGACAGATACAAAGGAATGAATACAGAAGATGTGGTACATATATACAATAAAATATTACTCAGCCATAAAAAAATAATGCCATCTGCAGCAACATGGATGGACATAGAGATTCTCATACTGAGTGAAGTTAGATACAGAAAAACACATGTCATATGATATTGCTTATATGTGGAATCTTAAAAAAAGGCTACACGTGAACTTATCTACAGTAGTTAAGTTCTGAAACAGAGTTACAGATGTGGAAAAGAAACTTATGGTTACTGGAGGGTAAGGTAGGAGGAAAGGGTAAATTGGAAGATCGGGACTAATGTATACACAATACTATATATAAAATAGATAAAATAAAAACCTACAGTATAGTACAGGGAACTCTATTCAGTGCTCTGTAATGGTCTATAAGGGCAAAGAATCTAAAAAATAGAATGGATATATGCATTTGTATAATAGATTCACTTTGCGATATACCTGACATTAACACAACATTATGTATCAGTTATGCCTGTGTGCTAAGTTACCTCAGTCTTGGCTCACTCTGGGCAAGCCTATGGACTGTAGCCCGCCAGGCTCCACTGTCCATGGGATTCTCCAGGCAAGAATACAGGAATGGGTCCCCCAGCCTTCCTCCAGGGGATCTTGCCCACCCAAGAATCAAACTGGCATCTCTTCTTTCTAACCTGCATTGGCAGGCACTTCTTTATCACCAGCACCACCTGGGAAGCCCAGTTATCTCAATAAAAATGTTAAAAAGTTAACAGCAAATAAAAATTGTATACATAAGAAGAATTTAACATGATGTTTACTGACAAAGGTTTTCTGACACTGGGCAAGGTAAAGCTTTTGAGCCTCTGACTTAATTGTTTGTTACATGGGACCAACCATATAATAATAATAGTGTGCAACAATAATATAATAAAAATAATCAGCATAGCCAACTCTCTTGGTTGCTGTGATCAAAAAAAATGAGAAAGCACTAAGAAAAATAGTACCCACTAGTAATTATTTATTTGGCGAAAAATATTTTCATACTTTAAAAAACAGCTCTATTGAGGAATATTTACTATTCAATAAATGGCACACATTTAAATTATATAATTTGATACACCTGACACAGACATGTATATACATACATATACATATATTTATATATATACCTATTAAGTTAGTCAAGAAATGCACATATCACCTCCAAAAGCTTCTTCATGCCCCTCTGTTAATTCCTCCTTCCCACTCCTCTTTATTTATTCGGCTTCTTGAACGCAGCCTAATTACTTCGTGATTTATCCGTGCAGTTTCACGTATCAGTAATTGTGGGAGGAGGTCACGCCAAGGACATGAGTGATTGGCCCGGAGCTGGATCCGCGCGCGGGTCCTGCCTGCCTTCCCGGCCCCAGGAGCAGCCTCAGGGGAGCAGCCTCAGGGAACCAGCTTCAAGATCGTCAGGCGATGCTGGGACCGTCCGCGTGGCCTTCACACCTGAACCGGGTTGAAGACCGCTGGAAAAACTTCTGGCAGGTGCGGAGGTCTACTGTTTCTGGCCGCGAAGACGCGTCTCCTAGGGTGAGCTCCCTTGCTTTTTAAAGCTGCCTCCTCTGGGAAAGGCCGAGCCGTGGATCTCCATGTGGGGAGTGGGCGGCCCGTGAGCTAGGTGCTTGTGGACCATCCTAGTCTGATGCTCTTTGCTGTGGGGGGAACTGCACGTGGCGCGCGGCGACGGCGAAGGGACGCGGCGTGCACGGTGGGCGGCTGGCCTCGCGGTGGGCAGGTCGCAGGCCCCCGATGCCCCGCTGGAGGCCGGAGCTCAGGTCTGAAAGTTGGCGGAAGAGCTGAGTGGAGAGGGACGTGCGGGTGGTCCGCTGCCAGCTTCGGGGCTGGCGGAGAAGATGGCAGAGCCGGGTGTTAAGTTGCAGAACGTAGGGTCCCGGCTGCTGTTCAAGTTTGACGCGTCCCTGTCCCCGGACGCTGTGGCCTGGGCACCGTGACAGACCGCAGAAGGCCAGAGGGCCGCTAGGATGCTGGTCCCAGCTTTAGTAGGGGGCACAAACTGCCCTACCCCCGCGGAGCAACATCTCTGGGCGGGTACACGGCGCTCCTCCCGCTAGAGACGCTCCTGAAGGATTAGTTTATCCTGTTCAAAGCGTCCCTTCCACCTACCCCTGCCGTGGCTCCCGGCCACCCCTGCCCTGGCACAGACTGCCCTGTTGACCCGTTTACCAGGTCACCGGCACTAACAATGTGGGCGCCATTAGATCCTGTAGAGTTTGTGGACACCTCTCTTCCTGGGGGTCCCTGGGGATGGTAGATAAAGTGGAAGAAATTCCCACAGGTTCCTGGTATACAGATGACTGCAAACTGGGACAAATGGCAGCAGCCAATGGGGCTGAACTCCAAAGGTAATGGGTCTGGGGATCACCCCTGAGCCATGGTGGATTCTGTCCCACTTGCTACATAGGCGATCAGCGCAGTTTTACTTCATTTTCAGTCTTGTCACCTTTCACTTCTTTAGTGCCCTGACTGTAACCTGAAATTCAGTGTTGAATAGCAATGGTGAAACCAAACATTTTTACTGGTCCCGAGTTTAGCGGGAAGTTATTCAGTCTTTCACTATTAAGTATGATGTTGACTTTTCAAAAGGTACCTTTTATGAGATTGTGGAGATTCCTTTCTGTTCCTAGTATGTTAAGAGTTTACATTGAGAATGAATGTTGGAACTTGAAAACTGTTGATGTTGGAACTGGTCATTATCAAATGGGTTTTAAACAAAATTTTGTGTTCATATGGTAACGTAGTGATTAACTTTCAGATGTTATACCAGCATGAATTTCTGGGGTAAACTTCATTCTATCGAGATATATTTTGGTATATATTTTGTTTTATATATTGTTAAGTTTAATATATTAAAATTTAATTTGGAATTTTAGAATCTGTGTTCCTGAGAAATATAGGTCTTTGGTATGAATACTTAACATCTTAACACATTTTTAAGTACACAATTCAGTGTGTTAACTATAGTCACAATACTGTACAGCATATCTCTAGAATTTATTCAGTTTTTTAAGATCTGGAAGTAACTTTATTTTTCCTTTTTAAAAATTATTTCTTGTTTTTTCTATGTTGACTTCTGCCATACAGCCACGCAAATCAGCCATAATTATACATGTATCCCCACCTTCTTGGGCCTCCCTCCCTTCCCTCTGCCCCCACTCCTGTAGGTCAGCATCCCTGTGTTATACAGCAGCTTCTAGCCAACGACCCGTTTTACACACGACACTGTATATATACACTGATGCTATTTTCTCCATTCGTCCCACTCATTCCCTCCCCACTATGTCCACGAGTCCATTGCATAACTGAAATGTTAACCCATTAAAAAATGACTCCCCTTGCCTCTGGCAACCGCCATTCTACTCTCTGTTTCTATAAGTTTGACTATTTAAGATTCCTCATGCAGTATTGTCCTTCTGGAAATGGTTTACTCACATAGCATAAGGTCCTAGAGGTTTATCCATGTTGTCCCATACGGCATATTTCTTTCTTTTTTAACATCCCATTGCATGTATATACCACATTTTCTTGATCCAGTCATCTGTTGATGCTTAGGTTGTTTCCATGTCTTTGCTATTGCAAATAATACTGTAGTGAACATGGGAGTTCAGTTGTCTCTTTGAGATCCTGATTTCAGTTCTTTTGGATATACACCCAGAGGTGGGATTGCTGGATCATATGGTAGTCCTATTTTTAGGGTTTTTTTTTTTTGAGGACCATCACACTGTTTACCATTTTACATTCCCACAAGTATCAAGTGTTCTGAATTTTCTACATCCTTGACAAAACGTACTCTTTTCTTTGTTTGGTAATAGCAGTCCCCTAACAGATTTGGAGTGTGTGATTTTGATTTGTGTTTCCCTGATGATTAGTGATACTGAACATATATTTTCATATACCTGTTGGCTGTTAGTATGTCTTTAGAAACATGTCTAATCGAGACCTCTATCCATTTTAAAATCAGATTATTGCTTTTTTTTTTTTTTTTGCTATTGAGTTACAGGAGTTCATTATAAATATTTGCTCCTTTTCAGATCCATGGTTTGCAAATATTCTCCCTCATTTCATAGGTTGCCCTTTGACTCTGTTATTTCCTTTGCTCTACAGAAGCTTTATAGTTTGATATAGTCCCACTTGTTTGTTTATTTATTTATTTTTGCTTGTGCTTTTGTCATTTCCAAGACCTATGTCAAGAAGATTTTCTCCTACGCTTTCTTCTAGGATTTTTAGTTCCAGGCTTTTATGTTTAAATTTTTGATCTGCTTTAAGCTGATTTTTGTATATGGTATAAGAAAAGGGCTCAAGTTCATAATTTTGTGTGTGGATATTTAGATTTCCCAATACCATTTGTTGAAAAGACTATCCTTTTCCTGTTGTGTATTCTTGGCATCCTTGTTGAAGATCAGTTGATTGTATGTGCATGGGTTTATTTCTGGGCTCTCTGTTGGTCTATATATTTGTTTTTATTCCACTGTCATACTATTTTAATTACTGTAGCTTTGAAATGTGTTTTAAAATCAGAAAGTGTGATGCCTCCAGCTTTGCTCTTCTTTTTCAAGATTGCTTTGGTTATTCTGGCCCTTTTGTGGTTCTGTATGACTATTAACTTGGGATGTCTTTCCATGTATTTGGGTCTTTAAATTTTCTTTCATCAGTGGTTTGTAATTTTCAGTGTATAAGTCTTTAACCTCCTCGACGAAAGGTATTCCTAAGTATTTTATTCTTTCTGATGCTATTGTGAGTGGAATTGTTTTCTCAGTTTCTCTTTCAGATAATACATTGCTAGCAGTGAATGGAAATGCAACTGATTTTTGTAGGTCGATTATATATCCTGCCATTTCACTGAATTCTTTTATCAGTTTTAATAGTTTCTTATGTGGAGTCTTTAGGGCTTTACTGAATAAATAATAATAAAATCATTGCATCTGCAAGCAAGGGTAATTTTACTTCTTTCTTTCTGATTTGTACGTCTTTTATTTCTTTTTCTTGCCTAATTACCCTGGCTAGAACTTTCAGTACTATGTTAAATAAGTGGAAAGAAGGGGCTTTCTTTTCTTATTCCTGATCTTATGGGAAAAGCTTTCAGTTTTTCACCATTGAGTGTCATGTTTGCTGTGGGTTTTGAATATGTGGTCCTTATTATGTAGAGGCAAATTCCTTCTATACCTAGTTTGTTGAGAATCTTTATCATAAAAAGAAATAAACTGCAATTTGCAGATATAAAGTGATCTGTCCAATATCACAGAATTTGTTAGTGATACAATCAGGTCTCCAAATTTTCCATCTAGGTGCTTTTGCCATGAAACAGTGCTACCCCTCTTTCTTATTCTCTAGGCTTCTTTCAATGCTGGTAAACACTTTGACATTGACAAGTTGAAATTTCACAGACTATTATAGATGTATTTGTACCACATCCTATAAAAAGTTTAAAACTTTCTTTCTCCTCTTTATGCTTATACTTGTGTGTACATGTGTGTATGTGTGTCTGTGTGTTTGGATGAAG
This sequence comes from Cervus canadensis, assembly GCF_019320065.1. NCBI lineage: Eukaryota > Metazoa > Chordata > Mammalia > Artiodactyla > Cervidae > Cervus > Cervus canadensis. The sequence continues at coordinate 10,427,842 of NC_057408.1, forward strand.
CTGAGGGTCAGGGGAAATTTTGGAACAAGGCTCAATATAAATCAAATTACCTGTCAAAAAAAAATCATGAACTGACAGACATAGACATCCCCAGGTCCATTTTCATTTCATAGCTAAAAAGTTGTGGCATTGAGCATTTAAGTGATTTGTCTTAGTTTGACCTTTGGGAAAGCTAAATTTGGGGTAAACTAAAGTTTAGTCTAGAATACATTCCATTAAACATACTGTTTTTTCACAGTTTGTAACTGCCTCCTGGATAGTTAACATGGATAGTTATATTTCGGATGGTACAACTATGTCAAAATTTCTATAACTTCTTAAAAGATGTAATTTGGAGACATTGAGATCTCCATAAGCTATAAATATTAGCAATATTAGTTACTTACACTATCTTTTTTCCTTTTACATTAAATGTATATCAATAACAAGAGAAAACAATCCTTAATTTTAAGCATTATGGTGATAATGTCTACAGAAATAGTACACATAAAAAATATTTAGAATTAGTTTTTGGCTTTAAGCAATTTTTGTAAATGAGAGTTTTTTTTTATAACTTTATAAATATCTTTACACCATCCAAATTATCTTGCAGTAGAAATATGAATTTTATCACATCACAAATGTATCAATATATTTTATGAATGCAAAATTGGATGCTGTTGAATGTTAGTCTGACTTTTAGAATGATTATGTGATTGAAATTCCATGAATAATCATAATTTGTTTGGTAGCAGATCGATTATTTTTTTGAAAGTGCATTCATCATTTTCTTGACTGTGTCTGATCATTGGATCCTTGGGGGTAAATTTTCTGTACAGCACATGGGGATTTAGCAATGTGAGTCCCATTAGTGTGAAAAGGAGTTTTGCAGCTAAATCCATGAGCTGAGCAGTTGCTCTTTAATGTTATTTTAATATTTAATGGTTATTGCAGGGCTGTCAAGCTGGGACTGTTTCAATGAGAGAGATTTCCAGAACTTATGAGAGAGATTTTAAACATCTATTCAGAGCATATTGCAATATTCTTCTTTATAAAAGAAGATTCTTTAGAGAGAAACAGTCCAATTCAAAAGAGAGTTTCCCTTTAATTGTGGCAAATTTGAGACTGAGATAATCAATTTCTTATTTTTATTAGAATTATCCAAAAGATCCATTAAATTGCTTTCATGGGGTAACTTAGATATTAATTTGGTGCAGTTTTAATGGAGTATCAGATAGAGTCAGGAATAAAGGGGTTTTCAGTTTTGTTTTCTGTTTATGAATAGTCATTATTTGTGTCATTAGTTTTATGATTTTTTTAGTTAATTGGCACTCTTGATTTTCCTCAAAATTCCGTAGGCAAAATTTGCAGAGGTTATTGTATGTGAAGAAACCTCCATGAAGAATCAGTGGTTTTTGCTACAAGTTAAGTTATTTGTCATCTCAGGGATGAATCTCATAAATGGCAGCATTTTCCCCCCTGGGCATCTCCCTAAATGCCTGGTGGCCCCCGGGAAATCAACACATACCGACATGTTATTTAAGAATGAAGACATCTGGGCTTCAGAACTTAAAATATAACCCATATTATTTTGATCAACTCTGAAGAACATAAAACCTGTATCTCAGGTAGCTTGAGAAGTCGCTCAAGGTCACCAGGTTTGTTGGAAAAACTCAAATGAAAAATAACAGCTGTGTTTATCCATCACTTACCTCTCCTTTGTCTTGAAAATTCAAGCTTTCCTTCTCTTCTTTCACTCAGCCTATAAATCTGTGCAAGTTTCCACATTCTGAAAACAAGCCAACAAACCAACGTGTCCACCATGCATGGCTCCCCTCCAGCTGTGTTCTCCCATGCTTCCTTCCACCTGCCACCCACCTCCTCAGAGAGCCCCACCCACCTCCTCAGAGCCCCACCCACCTCCTCAGAGAGCTCCACCCACTTCCTCAGAGCCACACCCACCTCCTCAGAGAGCCACCCACCTCAGAGAGCCCCACCCACCTCCTCAGAGAGCCACCTACCTCCTCAGAGAGCCCCACCTACCTCCTCAGAGAGCCCCACCCACCTCCTCAGAGAGTCACCTACCTCCTCAGAGAGCCACCCACCTCCTCAGAGAGCCACCCACCTCCTCAGAGCCACACCCACCTCCTCAGAGAGCCACACCCACCTCCTCAGAGCCACACCCACCTCCTCAGAGAGCCACCCCACCTCCTCAGCCACCCACCTCCTCAGAGAGCCACTCCCTCCTCCTCAGCCCCACCCACCTCCTCAGAGCCACACCCACCTCCTCAGAGAGCCCCACCCACCTCCTCAGAGAGCCCCACCCACCTCCTCAGAGAGCCATCTACTTCCTCAGTCCCCGCTTCAACGTCCTTCTGCTCTGATCTTTTCCCGCCTCATCTCCTGACCTCTCTTTAGTGTCTGCTTGACTTGTCTGCTTTTTATTTCTTCACACCCTTTATCACCTTCTTTACACTCTTCCTTCCCTTTATCCTTTCTCTTACTTTAAATTATTGTTGCTGTTGTTCAGTTGCCAAGTTGTGTCCAACTCTTTGTGACGCCATGGACTGCAGCACGCCAAGACTCCCTGTCTTTCACCGTCTCCTGGAGTTTGCTCAAACTCCTATTCATTGAGTCAGTGATGCCATCCAACCACCATCCTTTGTCTTCCCTCTCTCCTGCCTTCAATCTTTCCCACCATCAGGGTCTTTTCCAGCGAGTCGGTTCTTCGCATCAGGTGGCCAAAGTGTTGGAGCTTCAGCGCCAATCCTTCCAATGAATATTCAGGGTTGATTTCCTTTAGGATGGACTGGTTTGATCTCCTTGCTGTCCCAGGGACTCTCAAGAGCCTTCTCCAGCACCACAGTCTGAGAGTTCAAATTCTTACTAAACACTTATTATTATTATTTTTTTTTTCAGACACCACTCAAGTAACTCACAAAGTTCAGTAAGTCCTAGTCAGAGTCCTGAAGGAGCTTAGGTTCTGCTGGAGAGTTAACAGAACAGCACCTCTCCTTTTTCTGCTCTGAGATACTAGAGCTTGGTCTCTGGAAACTGTGTTTCTCCTGCTGGCCAAGGCCACTCCTGCTGGAGTCATGCAAGAGAGCTGAGAAGGCTGGAGTGAGGCAAAGAGACTTCCTTTTTGCTCTTTACTTACTGTTCCTGTCAGAGCTCCTCGGTTGAGCCCTTCACTGAGGCAGTGATGATTGGTTCCAGTCTCAGCTCCTTATTGGCATTCAGAACCGTCTTTATGGACTCCTTCAGTGGTACCAGCCCCAGCTGAGCAGTGCTCTGCCTGAGCGGTCTGGGTCCCATGTGGAACATACCCTCTGAGCATCTCCAGGCAGCATCCCTTCTCAGGGGTGGGGGTCCCAGCTCCGTGGGGCCAAGTCTTCCAGAAAGTCCAGGCGGCACCGCTGACTGCTCTACCACTGTTTCTTCTGACCCAGAGGTTCCCGGAGCCTCAGTGATCTCAGTGTGGCAAGTAGTGATTAAAAGGAGCCTTGGGCAAGCCCCAGTGGGGGAGTTACAGTGCAGACTCCCTAAGTCCTGTTCTCTTTTGGGGAGGGGGTGTTGAGGGATGGATGGCTTATGGTTCTTCATTTTGAATACCTTTGTGGTTTGCTAAGTCGTGTCCACCCCCGCACCCCCCACGAGGTTCTTCTGTCCATGGGGTTTTCCAGGCAAGAACACTGGAGTGGGTTGCCATTTCTTTCTCCAGGGGATCTTCCTGACCCAGGGATTGAACCTGGGTCTCCTGTGCTGCAGGCGGTCCCCTGCATTGCAGTTGGATTCTTTACCGATTGAGCTACCAGGGATGCATTGAGTACCTTTACTGAAATATAATTCATATACCACACATTCACACAGTTAAAGTATTTGGTGCATTTTAGAGTACTCATAGAATTGTGCAGCCATCACCACCGTCTAATTTTACAACCCTAAACGCCAAAATCAAGGCTCCATCAGGGTTGGTGTCTGGTGAAACCTCTCTTCCTGGCTTGTGGGCAGCCGCCTTTCCACTGCAGTCCTCATATGGCCTTCTGTGCCGGAGGCGGGGGGCGGGCAGAGAGAGAGAAATCTGGTGTCTCTTGTCTCTTCCTCCTTGTGACGTTTCACTTTTTAACGTATCAACTTGGCTGGGCCATGGGGTACCTAGATACTTGGTGAAACAGTATTCTGGATGTTTCAGTGAGAATGCTTTGGATCAACATTAACATTTAAACCCAGTCCCCACTCATTGATGTCTTGAAATGACTCATATAGGAAAGCCAGCTTTGTGCACAAAGTGCTACAGAATGTTTCTAGAACTTTTGACCATAAAGATAAGTGTTTTCATGAAAATTATGGCTTTTTATATTTGAAGTCTACTTTTTGGTGAATGCTGTCTTCTGAAAGTTTGTTTTCATAATATTGTTTGGGGGATTGCAGAGTAAAATTCTTATAAAATATTTTATAATCCATATACAGATACACAAATGTTAATCTCCATTTGTATTATTGCTTCTACTTAAACTACAACTCCTGAAGTTACTGCTACTATCGGTATTTCAGTAAACCCATTTTTAAAATACATTTGCACCACTATTGGGGGGATTTTAGTCCTAGTAATGTAAGTTTATCTTATCTCCCAAAGCATGTATTTTTAAATTTATTTTCGCAGATATTTTTGTTGATGATATGAGCTCTTTTGCTTTCATTATCTTTGTTTTTGCAGTGAAATTAGACAGTTTTTTCCTTGAACTCTGTATTCATAAGATTGCTTTTTTTTTTTCCTTAAAGAAGCAAAGAGCTGTTTTTCCTTTTTTTTTTAAATGTGTCCATCCAAATGTGATTTCTCATTCCACCTTCATAAGATCTGTTCTTTTCACCAAATATAATCCTGGAGATAATCTCAGATTCAGGCAAGAGGACTGGCAGCTTTCAACAGTGGACTCCGTTATGATGGAGAAAAGTATTTTAGTCTCTTCCCTGTTAATATCTATCAAAAGCCTGCTTTACGCTCTTGTTCCCTAGTGGGTGTATTTCTGTTTGATTTCAATTAAAAAATGAAATGTCAGCTTTTCAGGACGTGTTGCTCTGATTTAAGGTGCACACAGCTCCAACTCATTAGGGGGAAGGCGGCCTGAGTGGAGAAACCCAGTTGGGATGGAAAAGTACATTTCTGTTAGGACATGAACTAGCATGTATTCTACAAAACCTCTATTTAAAGGAAGACTCAGTGGCTGTGGGTTTCCCAATTCCCATATCATTCTCTGTCATCAATTTAGCCAAAGGTTTCCTCTATTAAATCACATTTTTCTTATTCCCAAGCTAAATTTATCTAGAAGCAATCTTGGCTTTATTTCTTGTCCATGAATGCTATGTTACTGTTGGAAAAAAAAAGTGCCTACTGCTATATTTAAAATGGATAACCAACAGGGGCTTACTGTATAGCACATGGAACTCTGCTCAATGTTATGTGGCAGCCTGGATGGGAGGGGAGTCTGGGGGAGAGTGGATACATGTATATGTATGGCTGAGTCCCTTTGCTTTCACATGAAACTATCACAACATTGTTAATTTGTTATACCCCAATATAAAATAAAAAGATAAAGAAAAGAAAAAAGAAAAAAATAGTGCCTAAAGTTTGATGAAGTATTTATGGTTCTGAAAAAAAATGTTGTTTACATTAAAGGTAGTATTTTACATAGAACAGATTTTCATGCTTCCATTTTGACAATCTGAGATTTGACCTATAAAAATTCCAACCTCTGTGAAACACTAGGAGAGTTAATATCATTCTGCTTCTCCTGTCTCAAGGAAATGGGCATATGTAGGAAGTTATGGAAATGCATTGGTAGTGATGACAGCTTGACCAGGAGTGTAAGATGTAGGATAATGTGATCCCTTCTAAAAATTTCAGCAAGAGAGTTATATTTCCTGAAGTGCCAGTGTCTGGAAAATGGAATGCTTTTCCACTTAAAAGCAAATAATATATTTTTCCAATTTTCTTATTGTACAAGGAAAATGATAAAGGAATATGCGTTTTGACTGTGTCAC